>NW_026900735.1:0-210619 GCF_033783945.1 Neopsephotus bourkii
ATAAATGATGATCAGCTGTTGTTTTTGAAGGTAACTATTTTAAAGACCATATTCCTTGTGCTTTTTTCTTTGAGAAGTTTTGCTGGCATGCTGCTTTTGAGAAGTAGTATGAAAATAAATCACTGCTAAACTTGAGAATAGAAATTAATTCAGCTATTAAGCAGTATGTACCTCCTGGGTGGAATTTCTGTAAGTGGCTTCATGAGCTCAAAAACATGGGTGGATATAATCATCATTGAATAGCTTGTTTCAAAAGTACACAGCCAGAACAGCACTTTATTGGTGTCATATTCCAAACTATGTTGCCAAAGCTTTGTGCAATACCATATGCAGCTCACCCATTCTGAGATTAAGAAAGAGGAAAAAGAAGCTATGCATTCCTCTCTCAACACATTTTCCTCTGCTTAAAATAATACCATTATAACCTTCATATAAAATAATACTTATTTAATTTAAAACAAGACCCAGCAGGCTCTTTAGGAGATGGAATACATCACTTTAATATGTGAACAGTTCAGATGCACTAAGGTGCCTCAACGATTAAGGATGCCACATAAAATTCAGGTGACATGATAGTAGCTTCTGCTCCTAGTCTTGTCTTTATAGATAGTTAAATCAGTTTTCCCTCATTTCCATTTCCACTACTCAGAGCACTAAGAGTGTACGGACAGATACTGTATATCTGTAAAGACCTAATCCAACAAGATCCAAATCTAGTTTGGGACATGTAGAAGCAGTATCGTGAACATGGATTAAAATTGAGAACAAAAATAAGTGCCATCAGTGGGATGTTCTATGTTTCCTGCATCCAAATTTCTAGATTTTGCCCAGGAACGGTTTGATCACCATGTAACAGAAAACAGGGAACTGAGGCATTCAAAAGAACTGTTATTATTAAAACAGACAAACACACAAAAAATCTGCATTCTTTTCTAACAGTTTCAGAAAACCACCGTGCAGAGAGAGAGATTACAGAAAGCAGTTCAATTTCAGAAGGTTCAGAAGGAAGTTACCTTAAAAAAGTTATACCTACCCTGACTATTTCTCATTTTGCAGTAGTGTCACAGAGTTATGACTGAGAGATGTGAGAATGGAAAAAATATTATTATAGAATCATAAAGTCATAGAATGAAGTAGGTTGGAAGAGAACTTTAAGACCACCAAGTCCATCAAGTCCCCAGGACTGCCAAATCCACCACTAAACCATGTCACTGAAAGCCTCATATACATGTTTTTTGAACGCTTCCAGGAATGGTGATTCCACCACTTGCCTGGGCAGCCTGTTCCAATGCCTGAGCACCCTTTTGGCGAAGAAATTTTTCTTAATAGCTAAACGTCCCTTGGTTTGCTTGAAGCAGTTACCTGTTACAACTGGGTCCTACTACTTGTTACTTGGGAGAAGAGATCAGTCAGATCCTCTCTCCACCCTCCTTCCCTTCTCCAGGCTAAACCACCCCAGCTCCCTCAGCCGTTCCCCATCACACTTGTGCTCCAGGCCCTTCACCAGCTTCAGTGCCCTTCTCTGGACCCGCTCCAGCCCCCTAATGTCTCTCTTGCAGTGAGGGGCCCATAACTGAACACAGGATTTGTGGTGTGGCCTCACCAGCTCATGAGCAGCCAATATCTCCAGGAGAATGCTGTGGCAGACAGTGTCAAATGCTCTATTGAACTCTATATAGACAACTTCCACAGCCTTTTCCTCATTGACCAGGCAGGTCACCCTTTTGTAGAAGATCAGGTTGGTGAAACAGGACCTGCCCTTCCTAATTCGTGCTGACTGGGACTGATCTCCCCATTTTCCCACGTGTGCTGTGTGATCACACTCAGGATGATCCATTCCATGATCTTTGTCAGAACTGTGGCCAGGCTGACAAGTCTGAAGTTTCTGGGGCCCTCCTTCCTGCCCTTTTTGTAGAGAGGAGTCACGTTAGCTGACCTCCAGTCCTCTGGGACCTTCTCTCTATTATCTGGCATAGCTCACAGAAGAGGGCCTTTCATTACTACGTTCATCCAAAGTCTTTTTCTCAGCAAGTGGGTGTTCAAGCCCCCTTACACAGAAAAAGGCATCCAAGCATGAAACATCAGTTATCACTGCAACATCAGTGCCCTTACAACAGCATGGCACCTTCTTTCTATTTCAGCAAGGGAAGGCCAGTGTGTCAGACACAGCTGCAAAATGGTATCAGGGGCATCACTGTCAGCTGCATCACATGTGATGAGGAGGACAGCTGTGAGGTTTCATAAGCTTACTTTCTACTGCTCTCTGAGAGACAGAGCTGCTTTTTCCCTTATTAGCCTTCATTGCACTCAGAAGAAATCCCAGCAAGGTTGCCAGATTTTACAAGTGGGAAATAACACACCATTTGTGAGGAAACAGTTCGTACTCAGAGAGTTTTGGTCAGTGCCCAGGTATGATGCATGAACACAGAGCTTGTCCTTGCAGGGTGCTAACTGCCCCACTCATCTGAGTACTTAACTGCCAGTGGTACAAATGTCAGTTAGCCTTGTTATTTGTGTCTTCATACAAAAGAGGTAGCATAAATAAAGGAGGAGCCATGACCCTCTCACTCCCTTTCCTTTTCACCAATTTAGCCTTTGCCTAGCTGAGCAAACCAATTTAGGACAACAGCATTTCAGTGTAATTAGTTGCTGTGTAACAGATTTTGTCTTTCAGAAAGGCAATAACAGCTGCTGCTTCTGCCAGCACTGGAAAGAGAAGCCTCCATGGCCACTTTGTCATTCTAAGATACTCTCTCTTGATTTCCTGTATGTTCTTCAACAGAAGAAGAATGGAGAAAACAGATGTTTTTGCTGACACGAAGCAGCCACTCCTTCCCAGAATCCTGTTTCACAGGTAAAAAAAACTTTTGAGTTTGCAGCAATACCAAAAGGATGGTCTTACAGGCATCTTTACATTCCCAGAATCCAGTCAAATGTGTCTTGGCATACAATCCACTCTCTAACAAAAAATTAACCCAGCTGCACATTGAACTTATTCTAATATGTTGTAAGCATAAGATGTTTATCAGCAGAGGGAAGCAACCTGGTTTTTTCAGCCATAAAACAGTAAATCTCTGGTTGATTGAAAAATTAAGAATTTGGATTATTGATTTATGCCATTATATTGTATGTTATTTTTTTCAGGCAGATCTGAAAAACGAAAGTGACATCCTCTTTTATTACTCTTTTCACTAGGAAACCTGTTTATTGATACTGTTTCTGGTGCCTTCTGAAGGGGACTCCTCAATCGAAATGGAGATCTAATCTGACCTGGAATGTTTAAAATCTAGAGGCAAATTATATGTCTGGGCTCATTATTTGGAAAATATAATTGGTGATTCTGCTATTAGTATTTGCAGAGATGAAAATCAACCCAAATTTAACCAAAATATTCAAGTTCAGAGGTGTTTTAAGTCTTCATATAAACCTTATATTAACTTCAGTTTCATGTTAGTGAGAAAATTAGTCCAGTTCCAAATACCCTCTCAGTCCAGGTCAAGCACATCTGGCCATAGCATGCATGAAAAATTTCACCATTTTTGTTCTAAACAGTGGCCAGTGGGAAGCAGAGGCAGAAAGGACACAGTATAATGGGTCATTTAATTCTTGTTATCCACTAATTCAGGGACTGTATCTTTGAATTAGAAATCAGGAGGAAGTTGCCCTTGGTGACCTTTATGACCAGCAAGTCTGTATCAGTCTGCAAAGGATGTATACATATGCCTTTGTCTGTTGTATGCTCCCCCTGACATAATCCTAAAAATCCTGAAAACGTTTAAGACTGCCACAGGTTTTGCTTGCTCAAAGTTGGTGTTGTACCTCAAAGTTCTGTAAATTTGCCCTGCGGAAGACTTCTTTTTGCTGTTGTCCTGCATCAGGTAATATCAGTTGAGAGGGATCCTGGCTGGCATTTCTACAGATAAACTGAATGTGTTGGCCTCATGCAAAGTTTCCCTAGATTTTGCATAAGTTAAGAAGGAGGTATGGATACTACAGTTATGAAGCCTGTGATCTCATGTTCTAGAATCTGGCACATATCCTTATTATTCTAAGATGATCAGGAGGAAAATCATTCATCATTCATGGCTTGACTTTGCAAACAAAGATTTGGGAAGGGCATTTACCCACGCTTACTACAAGCGCGCTGATGACTAAGAAGGCCAATGTGGGATAGGCAAATCCGGCTACAAAAAGCACAGCAGAAGGTCTCCTTGGGTGGAACAGGTGGGGCTTCCTGTGTTGTCTTTTCTCCTCGAGACTAGTTCTTCGTGAACTCTCAAAGGAGTCAGCGGCATTATGTATGGTGTGCCTCCAAGTCTCCCGATTGGAGGCCAAGGTGGACCACTGATGGTAGTCAATATGGCCAAGGCTAAGGTATTGTTTCAGGGAGTCCTTGTATCTCTTCTTTGGGGCACCTCTCTTGCGGCTACCAGTGGCAAGTTCACCGTAAAACACGATCTTGGGGAGGCGGTGATCCTTCATTCTAGAGACGTGCCCTGCCCAGCGCAGCTGCAGTTTCAGCAATGTGGCCTCGATGCTGGTGACCCCTGCCTGTTCGAGGACAGTGACATTAGACACATAGTCAGTCCAATGGATGTTTAGAATTGTACGGAGGCAAAAAAACATGCGAGTGTCAATCTGGACACACCTTTGGAGGCAGGTGTATGCCTTTGTCTCTTTGTTTTTAATTGACCGCAATAGAAGATGCCCGTTGGCCGTGGCTAGCCAACCAGGTGGAGGGGGAGATGAGCTTTGGTTAGGCCACCTTTTCTAGGCCTCTCTCCATATGGAGCAAGCAGTGCTGTCCTTGAAAAAGGCTGCTTGGTCATTCAGGATGCTGCTGAACAAGACTGTCATCTCCTGGGTCAGACTTGAGCGACCAATGTCCTGAACCGCCTGCATGCAGGGTTGGGTCTGCGACTTCCAGTGCACCTTATCACCTGCCGTTTCGTCCCTCGCCTGTCGCTGCAGGGCTTTGCAAGTGTGGGTAAACCCTTCGGGCCTGCACAGTGGATTTATTTTAGGTGAGGCACAGCGTGCGCAGAACTGGCCTCACCCTTTACACCTGAGGTTTATCTGCCAGGGCCTAGCAAGCTTGGACGGTGACAGCAAAGTCCTCAGGTCGTAGGTTTAATTAGAGTATCCTTCTCTTAGATGGATGGCCTTACAGGGCTACACGAGCTCCATCTGCCCGGGTTTGAAGTTGGAGTTGTCCTTCTCCTAGGATGGTTGCCTGAAGGCTAGTGAGCCCATCCTGCCCAGGGACACACTTTGTCTGACCCTTCATTTGAGAGCTGACTGGCATGGGAGACCCTACCGGAAGCATAAGCCACCACCAGCATAACTCCCAACTTCACAAGGGCACGCAAGCTCTTTCCCCACGACAAGGGGGTGTCCGTGAAAGAGAGGAGGAAAATACGGCATATCAAAATTGCATGCAAATGAAACATGCATCCTTGGGAGGTGAGGAAGGAAATTGTCTGTAAGATGGGAGTTTCATGCCAACAGGAGCACTCATGGTGTGTAGTTGATGGGAATCAGATGAATGTCAGTCAGCCTGGAGTTGTTATGAACTGGACCATAGACAGAAACAGTTCTTTCCCTACCAAGCCTATATGGCCCTTCTCCTCCTGCCTGCCTCTCTCATGGCAGATTATTCCTTCAAATTCTCTTCCACCAAAAGAGAAAAGATACCAACTCTTCCTGCTCATGCAAGTATATCAAAGCACTTGTGCTTAAACTTATAGGTGAATTTTGGCCAGCAGGATTATTCCAAGAAACAAACCCTGAATCTGGGAATTCAGACACAAAATGAAATACAGGTTGCTCCTTCTAAACACCAAGAAGCACATTTTTACCATGAGAATGGCTGAGCACAGGTTTCCCAGAGAGGTTGTGCAGTCTCCATTCTTGAACATACGCAAAAGCTGTCTGGACATAGTCCTGAGCAAGTGGCTTTATCTGGACTTGCTTGAGCAGGGGGTTTGGACCAGATGACCTTCAGAGGTCCCTTCCAACCTGAACCACTCTGTAGTTCTGTGAATCTGGCTGTGCTAGTACAGTGATCTGGCTCACTAACTGAGAATGTCTTCTATCTGAGTGACCTTGGGCCTGTCTGCACATCTCAGTGAAAACAGTCCTTTTATTTGCCACTGCAAACCACTTCCAGCTGCAAACAGAGCATCCCCATAAACAGATTTTCTTAAAGCATCTGCTTGGCATAGCACAACCAATCAACCATTATGAAAGAAGGTGCACAAAAATCAAGATTAAGCAAAGATAAGGATGTAATTACTGTTTTTCAGAGTGTCTTCTGTGTCCTGCTTCCTATCTGCTGTCAGAAAAGAACAAGCAAGGGATGACTGAAGGGAATAATGTTCTTGCCAGTGAATGTTAAAGAAGCAGTGCCTTGGCTGTGCAACAGCATTAACTTCCTATACATGTGGTAGTTTCCTGTCCCTCATCTTATTGGAAGGTGTAGCACATTGCTTCTTTTCCCCTTTCTGAAGAACTCGTCTCTGGTGTAAGCGAAGGGTTTCTTTAAGAAAAAAGCTGCTTCCCACTAACTCACAGGGTGAGACCCACACCTTAGAGGAGATCAAATATAATAAAGAGCAAGACAGAGTATCTTTTCCTATGTACCTGTGTCTGTCTGTTTCACAACCTGCAACAGACCAATTATAACCCTGTCTTGGGGCTAGGTGCTGGAGCTATGGTGAAGATCCTTTCCCAGTCTTCAGAGGCACAGTGGAACCAATCACAATGTCCTTTGTTCAGGGAGAAACATGAATATGAGCTGTTCATCTCCCGTTCTTCCTCAGCTCACAAAGCAGAGAAAGGAACTGCTGGGAATGAGAGTGAAACTGAGATAGAGAGTCAAATAAAAGTCCGATTCTAGCAGTCACATGAGCCTCCCTGTCTAGGTGCCATATCAGGTACAGTTTGATTTGCATCACTGATAACAACTCGAGGCACTTCTTGTCCCTCTGTGAGCAGGGCAATAGGGAAAGCCAAACTCTTCCTGAGTATCCCTGCTGAGCTCTTTACTCAATCACATCCTTCCTTAGCTGAAACTGCAGAGGCAAGTTGTGCATTTATTATAAATATGCTTCGTGTGCATCATTCCATTCTGCTCTTTTTAGCAGAAGCTGCCAAATAGCAACAAAGGCTTTTGTTTTCTTTTCTTGAGACTTCCTGTTCAATACCAAGTCCAGTCCATCAATGTCGTCTCCACTCAGTTGTCTGGAGCTTTGAGAAACAACAGGCTACATTTGAAGAAGGGAAGCAGGTTAGGATAGCAATAAGTCAGGACTGAACTTCGGTGCTTCCAGGGAAACACCTGGATATCAACACTATTAATCCAACTCTGACCTTTATGGCAGAAACAGTGGTTATATGTGTAGCATCCATATTAGTATCCAAGAAGTTTGCAGGGAAAATGTGTTCCAAGTCAACAGACATCTGCCTCTCCTATAATTGGTATAAAGCAAGGTTCTTTTCCCTTTATGCTCCTATCAAACAAGGGAAACAAATCTTTGCTAGCAAATGGCTGCTTGTATGCTAACTTCTCTTTCACTCAGGACTAGAAGCAGGAGGCAGAAATTAGCTCCACTCTTTGTTTATTGTCGGTTTAATTTCTCTTGCCAGCTGGAGAATTCTGTGCCAGAAAAATGACAAAACTAGCCCTAGCAGATGAGGAACCTGTGAGTTTAACTGGAGTGTATTCTATTTTGGCCACAGGCTCTCACACCATCTGTAGAAAACACTCTCTCAGACCCACAGACAGAGAAGGAATACATTAAACAAAGGCCTTTTTGTCTTGAGCCTTTCATTCTAATGAAAAGGAGTTACTTCGAAAACTATGTTTTGGGATTGCTTTCCCTGATACCAGAATGACTGGTTTTACTGCTGCTAATACTTACAGTGAATTTCAGTCTTGTGAATGTTTAACAGAAACAGAAGCACAGCATAAATAAAATTACTAGATATGTTTAACTTCACAGATTGACTGAAAGTGATTTTCAACAGGACTTTAGTAGTTGGTATCCCTTGGGGGCTGGGTGGTCATGGTTTCACTACAGTATAAGTGTGACATAGTTGACCCAGGTTTTCACACTGAGCACACTACTACATTTAGCAATTGTGGGACTGAAGCTGTGCTTACAGACTAGTCTAATGAGAAATAGTATTTGTCTACCATGTGAAAGAGTAGAAACTGGGTGAAGTCAAAGTACTGAAAGCAATGTCTTGCACAAAATATTTTAGCTATAATGTCAAAATGTTACCTACTGAATACACAGTACTTAAACTCAGAGGGACTCTCATTCAATTCACAGCTAGTCATTGCTGGAAGTTTGAGGTATATATACAAAAGAAAATAAGAGGATGAACTCAGTAAATTAATTATTCCCAGTGAATTACTTATTCGC
Source organism: Neopsephotus bourkii (assembly GCF_033783945.1). Taxonomy (NCBI): domain Eukaryota; kingdom Metazoa; phylum Chordata; class Aves; order Psittaciformes; family Psittacidae; genus Neopsephotus; species Neopsephotus bourkii. The sequence continues at coordinate 8,430 of NW_026900735.1, forward strand.
CTAAAAAATAGCCGTAACTTTTGCTGCACAAGGAGGAATTTCAAAGTGAACCCACAAAAGCTTCTTACTAATTCTTCATTGAAGACAGAGCTTGAAGTGACAAGGGTATAAAGCAAGCCTGAGCATACTATTTAAAGCACTTCAGGTAAAATGCTGACTACTAGTTTTGCTATTGACTTCAGAGTCATTGTTTCCCTTCCAGCTCAGAGTAATCATAGCTGTCTAATAAACAACTGTCGCTCAGCTATTGCAGGCAAATATGTCAATTTTTATACATGCCTTTCCAAAGCCAAAGCTGACAGCTTCACACAGCTGCCTGTGCATATGTACCCTCTGTGTGATGCTAATGGTCTCTGCAGAACATACTTGTGTATTAGAGATCGATCCTGCAGAGCACCGTGCTATGATTCAATAGAGCATTTAAATGCATGCTTACATTTGTGTATCCAAGTTGCCAACATGGAACAAGTACTTAAGTATTTAGTTGGACCACAGCAAAGAGCCCACTGCTTTGTCTGGCACAACATAACTGGTGAAGCAACGCACTTCTGGTAATTTTGAAATATGTGGAGCAAAGTTTTGCAGCATCTTAGGACAAGTAAATGTAATGAGTTGTGTTTGGGAGTTGTTTTTTTTTTAAATCAAAGAACCGGAGATATTCCAACAGACATTTTGGATGGTGTGTCAAAACACATACTAAGGATGATATAAATTGTGAGGTTGAAATACAATTTAAATTCAAGAGTGTTATTCAGACTTCTCTTTTTAAAAATTACTCTTATATCCTAGTCTGATAGACTGAAGTAGATATTGTTAGTCATTGTTAATCAAATAATGAAGCATTTCTTATAACCACAAACCATGAAGAGAGATGAGGCATCATTTTGTTAGCCCAGCTTAATAAGAAACCAAGTTTTTCCCTTTGCTTTAAAGAAAAATATCAAAAAGCTAAAACCAGACTCTTGAAAGCAAAGATACGGAAATTCACTGCTTATGGATGGATCATACAGTCCACTGCTGAGATCTATTCTTTCACAGCACTGTTTACACAAAGAAAGCTTTAGCCAACTTACCAAAGTACCCTAAGTCATCACGCTTAATATCTTCTTTAAATCGTTTACTCCTGAAGTGATAGGCCAAATATCTAGAGTGAAATAAAGTTGTGCCTCGTGTTTATTCCTTTTAACTGTACAGAGGCAGCAGCTTTTATCAGCAAAAATAATGCCTTGATCTTAGCAGAAATATCATCTTTCCCTTCTTCTTGTCTTTTGGAGTCTCCTAAACATGGAAGCAGTTTTGACACCTCTCTGCCTTACTGTGAGTTTCACAAATTTTACTCTGTTTGCTTAAATGCATCAGATGTTGTGTTTATGGGATCACACTGAATTTCAGCTTTTCTTTTAATGAAAACATCTTTAAAACAATCATAAAAAACATAGTATAAGGAAGTTCAAAAGTAGAAGAGGGCTACAAATAAATATTTTTAATTGAGTCAGAAAAATGAATTTTTCTTCCTAAGAACTAACTCACAGTCTTTGAACATCTGTGTCTGAGATATGTGTCAAATAGAACTGCATTTGCCTAAGGAAGCTTATGAGTAGTGTCTTCAGCATGAAACCCAACACAAAGTATATCACGTGGTTTAACAGCCATCATCACAGATGACATGGAGACCAGGAAATGTGATGTGTCTGCAAGCACGGCGCTAGAAGTTCTGGTCTGTTCGTGTAGCTTTTCCAGAAAAGAGACCTAAGTTGGGCTCTCCATCTCATACACTTTCAGGGATTGGGCAGGTGCTCAGATTTTGATGCAGTGATTTAAAATGTCACAATTATTATGCATTCATTTTGTTTTTTGCAAGGATTAGCAAAAACTGTGTGTCAGTCCCAGCATGTTAGAGATGAAAGCTAGTGAAGAAGAGTTATTCATACAGGTGTCTGTGAAATTCCTGCCCTGTGCAGCAACTTAACAGTACAACCTCATTGTCCAAAGGCTAGTCAAGTATTTAGCGGTAATCAAATTCTAATGTGACAGAAAATTACTCCATACTCTGCAGATCAGTGTTATTCACAGTTTGCTTTACGATTAAGATGTATGCTCTGAAGAGCAGTGCTGAAAGCAGTTTATTGCTCCTGAGTTCACAAGAAATCTTCTTTGGTCCTATAAAAAAACCAGTTATCATGTTATCAGAAGTGCTATTGACTGTAACTGTAATAACTTGTCTTTCATACGTAGACATTTCTCATTTTTAGGACAGTCTTACAACATGATAAAAAAATAATTTGCTTCCTTCTTATTGTATACTTCAAAGGCTTCTCTGGAAAATGCAGGGACATTTGCTTGCCAGAAGTTTGCTTTTCATTAACTGAGTGGCATTGAGTTGTGCCTATAACAACCAAGCTATGAACTACAGCCTGAATAGAAGTGGCTCCAAACCAAACAAATAATCTTAAGAGAATGCCCACAGGGATGCAGCAACTGCTGAGGAAAAGATCTAGTCATTGCTGTTTATGGTATTCTGCTACATTGTAACCAAATTTCAAAAAAGAGCAAATTACTAGAACCAAACAAGAGAGAAAAATAGACTGTATTCAAACACCATATTAAGATAGTTACAGCAGGGGAATTATATAAATTAACAATTCATTAGTCATCTATAGGTATTTGCAGCAGAAAAACCTAGTTGCCATGGAAGACGCTGATGGTGTTCAAAAGCTAAGGAAGTGAGAGTCTGACAGCGTAAGTGTATCTTCATTAGAGTTACTGGTGATCAAAAGATACATCAGAACTGAGGCAGGCCTGACCTATCACCTCTTTATTATTTACAAACCATACTTGCTATTGCTGCTATTAAGGCCTAGATGACACAACACATTTATTGGACAGACAATATTAAAGAACCCAGATTTACAGAGCTGAAAATTTACCAGGAAAAAAGTAACGCTCTTAGGAGAAATAAAATTCAAAAGACTTCTCTATATTGATGCTAATAACATGTATTTCAAGGCTGTAACAGTGGTGCTTTCCAAAGGAAAGGAATTTGCAGGAAGCCTCTTTTTGATATCTCTGTTTTCTTCACTATTTTCCCACCCAAGTGGGATGCTTTTGACTCATTCCCCTGAATAGGACTAACCATCAGGACAATTAAAGCGTTAGACTTCTTCCCAAGAAAAGACTCTGGTAGGTTTTGTTCATTTAGCTGTGGGATTCTAACATACCTGGTTTGCTCATCTAAAAATCAGGTGTTTCTTGTTTTGCCACTTCACCACAGTCACACTTGTATTTTCAGTGGGAACACATGCCATTTTGATTTATAAGCCCTGCTAAAAGTAATTAGACCCCTTTCTTTAAGGGTCAGCCATATAGAGCTAGTGGCCATATGATATTGCCAAAGGTGCTCATCTGTGGATGCTCCAGCAAGTTTCACTATAAAAATCAAGTCACTCAGCAAAGAGAAGAGCCAGTGTTAGTGGCTCAGTTACTTCTCAAATATAAGTGATACCATCCCTCAGGTGCTACCCAGCACACCAGAAAAACAAAGCAAACTGGCTGAGGAGTAGCAAAGCAAGAGAGCTGCTCAGGGGAGGTGAAGGTGGAGATTGCTGAAAATGACTAGCCAGCACCACTGCAGACCAAGAAGCCATAACAGTATCAGAAAGATAAGTTAGTTTCCTAGACTCTCTGGTGCTCACAATTACAGATGGATGTTCCTACCTGCTACTTTAGCTATCCTGGCAGCACTATGATGTTTTGTCACCCTTGGAACTGGGAGTAAATTCACAGTAGTGCAGTCAGAGCTTAGTTCAGAACCTTTTTCCTGCCACAACAATTTATGTCAGTATAATGTTCCTTAACATTATAGCCAAGCACTTCAGAAAGACAAGTGAAAGCAATGTTCGTAGTTTCCCTCTTCTAAACAGTACTAACTGACCTGTCCAGGAGAACAGGAGGAAGTTGCAATGCAGTGAAGTGCAATGGCATATGCTGAGTCCCCAGCTATCTGGCTCTCTGGGCAACACTGGTGCACAGCAGGTTTTCTTTTTTTCCAGCAACTTCCTGTCTGTTTTCCTGTGCCTTGATCACTAACAACCTTTTCAAGTATTTTCTGTCATAAGACCATTCAGAAATAATGAAGTGAGGTCCTCAACGGCATCAGACAGCTTTTTCAGTACCCTACAATGAAACCCATCAGGCCCCTTAGATTTATATGCATCCAGGTGAAGCAGCAAGTATTGAACAAGTTCAAAGTCAGTGGGGAGTATATCATCCCTCCAGTCACGGTCTTGCAACACAGGGCTCCATCTGTCCCAGAGCCCATCATTGGTCACTAAAGATAGAGGAAAGAGGGGATACATCACCGTTTTGTTTATGCCCCTGTTTGTGAGGGAATAAACCTCCTCAAGCAATGGACCGACGTTACATCTGATACTCCTTTTGCTATTAACATATTTTTAAAAGCCCTTTTTGTTGTCCTTTACAGTGCTGGTCAGCTTGAACTCTAATCAAGCTTTGGTGCCTGAATTTTCTCCCTACAGTGGCAAACAGCATCTAGTCTTAAGACTTGCACAGACAGCCCTTAGGCTTTGTCCAAGAGATCTCAGGGTGTATAATGATTGGTGGAGAATCAGAGAGTGTAAAAAGTCTCACTTTTAAATCTTCAAGTTACATCTCCCTCTAGTAGAAAGTGACTGTATCATCTTTAACTTATTGTACTAGAGATACTAGACTAAAGACTTTGTTACTCTTGTTTCCAGCTGGGGTTTCTAGCTCTTCTCTGAAATCTCTCCTATTGTCCAGTTTTCTGGTGTTCATGCAAAAACTACATATGTGAAACTCCATGATGTTTATACATAAGGAACCCCAAGATAACAGCAGATTTTCAAAATAATGTCCTTTTAGTTCCTGACCAGAGCAGGTTCTAGTGCTTTGACAGTGTTCACAACCTGTGATTTCTTTCCATAGATGATGTTGCCAGACTACTGCAAATCCTGCTTTTCTGTCAAGGGTATAGTCCTTGTTTCAAAAGCTGATTTGAATATGAAAATGATATGAATTGAAGCTGATTGTATAAAAATGCGTATTGTTGCAACCAACCTACCAAGAGATCAAAGCTATGATTACCAATAATCTCTTCCTGTTCTTAACAGTCTGCAATGTCTTTGTGGTTTCTTCCAGATGACTGTTTCAGAATACCAAGCCAATAAACAGCTTTTGTCATATTCTACAAAGCCTGGCATCTGACTTCATGTTGACTTCTAAAATACTTTGATCTTAAATCTTCTGTTTCACAGCATGTAAGTAGAAACTGCATAAATACAAAAGTAAAAATTAATACTGTTCACCTTCAGACCAAATGAGATTCTCATCAACATCTCCAGTATGATCTCTGTGTGCAAACTGCCTGGATACATTTTGGCCTTTTTTCTCTCAATTTGAAACTGAACTGGCAAAGATGTTAAAAGGCAAGAAGGCTAATGTACCTGTACGTGCAACTGTGACTTAAGCTGACACAGATGAGGGTCCCATACTGCAGACAGCCATGATTCAGGTTTCATTGTAACAATGATAACATTGTGTAAATGCTCCCCACCCCAAATTCACCCACTAATGTGGCCTTAGAGTGAATGGTGAACGAAATGCCAATGACAAGTAAACATACACATCTCCATCACCAAAGCAGCTTCAAAAAAACAGAGTCCATGCTGGGGAGGATGAAGACCAACATACCATAGCCTGTCCGCTTTCAGGGACAATGCAGGCTTCAGCTTACTAAAGCAAGGCCTTTCTGACCTGTATTTGAGGAAAGAAATGGAAGGTACTACACTAAAGCAGGCGATGTCTGTGAAGCACAAAGAACAAACTAAGGTATTTCATTATTCTTAAGAAAAAGACCAAAACCATAGATCTATAAAAGAACAAAAGCCGAACATAGAATATAAGAAAGGAATCTTGAATACATTTCAAGCAAATGGACCTAAAATCAATTTGAAAATTTCAAGCTGAGAGAAACTAGCAAAAGAAAAAGTGCAGTATTAGCCTTGAGCTACAGGTAAATTGTCCTATGTGTATATGTATACACACACACACACACACACACACACACACACACATATATACATATAAAGAGAAACTAAGCTCCCCAACCATCTGCCTTCATAGTACCAGTTCTAGTTATCAATCAGTATTATTCCTCTTCATAAATAAAAGCTCAAAATCAGTTTCTTCTACTTCTGCATGTCAGTGTTCTGGGAAATGCATCGTATTTAATAAAACTGGTACCAATTGTGTATGTTTTGCATATGTTAAATAAGACGGGGCAGCTAAAGCATTTTTCCATGCAATCTTCTGCATAGTCCTATCTATGATACATGGGTTGTTGTACTTATCTGCTAGCCAGGCTACTAAGCATTATACGGCATTTGGAAAAATAAAGTACCACAAATTTTGCAATAAATATTGGAAATAAAAAATTGTTTAAAGCTTCAGTGTTTTACCATTGAAAAAATCCGAAAAAAAAAAAAAACTGAAAAGAAATGTGCCTCTAAATATGGGAACATGATCCTTTCTGCCAATGGAAGTGAAAAATAGTGGAGATACATCATAATGTTAAATTCAGTTGCCATTAAACCACTATAGCAGATTAATTGGCTGAGAGAAACTGTAAAGTTTTAATTAAGAGAGACAAAAGGTGGTCACACATTGAAGCATGATCAGGAGACCCTTTTTAGCATCCAGAGTAATGTCTAAAAGTTAGATAGGTTAATTTCAAAGGGATTTATGAAATCGGCACCACAGTACAGCAGTCAACAGTTATTCTGAATGTAAATAATGCACTTCTTAAGAGATGCAGAAATAGCAAACAGCTCTGAACAACAGAGGAAGTTTATAAAAAAAAGCATTGTCATGATCAGTATCTTTTCTTTTATAGATGTCTACTGTAAGTAAATCTTACAGCATCAGTTAAAGGAGCAATGGCAACTCTGAGGTATGGAGGAAACTTCTTCTGAACTCCCAGTAACAATGAGATTAAAAGACAATGCCAGATTTTTTTTTATCTGAGGAAAGCAGGTACAGCTAAAACAGAATTAGATTATGAATAAAGCTTTCCATACATATTTAAATCTTGAAATCTAATTGGATATAATTAGAAGCATTAGCATTCAAAATCACTACTGCAAATCACCAGCAGGAGTGAAAGTATCAATCTTGCCTGCACCTGCAAAGGGATTCTTCATCATTCCATATCTGAAAACATTTTCAGACGCAAGAACAGAATTAGCCTCCTAGAACAGGAATTACACATAAAAAGAGGTCAGAATTGAAGACATAAAGCATGGCCAGTTACAGTTAAAAATGTGAATAAGGTTTAAATTTAATTTCCATTTATAAATGGACCACTTCTATTCCCTTGGCTCCCCTGCTAGTCATCCTTTGAAGACATCTCTGAACACGAACTTAACTGAATGTTTCTTTCGACCTTCATAACTTGTCAATAAATTAAGACATTTTCACAGAACATCCCGTCCTGCCAAAAGAAAATCCCAAGCAAATTAAAGGATTGAAAATCTGGCTCCAAGCCAGAGACAAAATCCTCATTTACCACGACTAGACAAAAACTCAGTCCAGCTGAACAGGGATACTCAACCGCACAGCATCCATCAAGCCACAGCATGCTTTTTCTATGTATCAGGAAGAAGTGTTAAGATACCCTTTTTGTTTTATGTGGTTTCTGGTGTTACTGAAGGTATATCCACTATTGCTGAGGGGTAGGGAAGTGGTTTGCGTCTCCTACAAGGTCCTCCATGACACAGCAACTCTTACTGAAGAAGAAAGAGTGTCACAAGTCCAGTACCAGTTACTCACCAGCAACCTACACAAATAGTACATTGCATTGTAGCAACCAATTACCTGATAGTTAAGATGTTTATAATAACTTTATGGTGTAGAGCCAGTAGACCTGCAGACCACTGCAGTTCATTTCATTCCTTTAGCAAGAATCAGGTAGATTTTCAATGACAACTGCAAATCACTTACCCTATTTCTTGTACAACTTCCTAACATGAGAATGGATGAACTAAAGAGACTCAAATGTCCATATAGTCATACCCATTCAGAAGGTTTGAAGTCTGCAGCAAAAATGTTTGGAAAGAATACCTGGAAAAGCTATTTTGTTCTTTGTTGTGTGTTTAAGATTAATCTTTTTCCTCAACTGTTGATATTTCTGTTAAGATTTAAGCATACTTAGATTCATTTTCAGAATCTTTTGAAATATGCATTTACCACCTTGATACCAGTGCCTTATCTTCAGCAAAATATCCAGTTACCTCTTGGAAGGGTATTACTTTTCTCATCTAATTGTAGTTTTGGGGAAAAAAAAAAATTATTAGTCACCTGAGAGTTTAGAACTTCAACAACAAACATCTGGAAAATACTCCCTCAATAAACTTTATCATGTTTGGTTTGGTTTAGACTCAAGTAGGTCATCAACCACAGTACTTTCACCATATATTCATTTCCACTACAATCTTCAGCTCACTGTTGATAAGAAGGTATCACACACCTACTAAAGAAAATTTTCATTTCATTAATATTACTTTATTAAAGCATTATTGCTCTTTAAAAAAATGCATATTGAAATGTGCATGAAGAGGGCAAAAGAATCTAGTTTAAAATTGAATGCAAAAGTGTTGACTATTAGAGTACACACACATACTGAAACTCAGCTATGCAATGTCCCAGAAATCAAGGGAGAAATATTATTTCAGAATATTCACTGAAATATCCCAAATCACTTTCCGATGCAATTTATGATGGATTATAACAATAGCTTCAGGGACTGATTTTGTCCAAAATGTTTAGGACCAACTTGCTCATAGTGCTTTAGGTTTCTGAGATAACACAATCAATGCATCTAAAAGAAAATATCAGTTTAAATTGATGCAGAGGGTTGACCAATGTACAGGGGGGGTTGTACAGGGGGGTTAGAGGAATTTGCTTGCATTAGAGGAATTTACTTGTGTTAGAGGAATTTACTTGCCTAGACAAGGTATTGTCTGTTGTAAGTGCTTACTAAGCAGAACAAAGACACCAAGTCCTATTGATAAGCAAAAGCAGGCACCTGGTCGTATTGATAAGCAGACACCTGATTATAATGATAAGTAGCTATTGATAAGGAAAAGCAGGCGCCGGATACGGGAAGAAGCAGATGGTTTATGGCTGGGGCACCGACCAAACCCTAAGGCCATATGTGTAAAGACTAAAAGGTGACAAGTTCAAGAAGAGGAAGACTCATTTACTTCATCTTGAGACCCCTGCCCATGACCAGAGGGGGCACTGCGCAGGCGCAGAGGACTTTCTAGGTCATTATAATACGAAGCGGGGATAGAATATGAATATGTATAGGCGTATTGTGCAACCTTGTAACTTTAGAGGATAAATGTAGAGGGAAACAACACTGAGGCACGCATGACTTTTGGAGGACCAATCCCCCGTGCGTCTTCAGCTGAATAAAGCATACCTACTTTACAACTTTAACCAAGTTGTGGAGTCTATTCCGCTATCAAAATGTCCCAAATGACACGTAGGGCTCAAAAAAACATGTAGGTAAGAATTAAAAAAAAAAAGGGGCAGGAGCCCTCTCTGCTTAAACATGCATGACCTGCAAGGGGACCACTGGCAACAACCAGCTGTCATAAATAAACAAATGCTCAGTGCTCATAAACTTTTGCTCTTGGCCAGTGATGCACAGAGACTGGATCCTGCTGAAGGCCTCCAAGAGCCCTGCCTCCCTGCCGACTGAAACAGCTGTGGCAAAGCTTTTCATTTCAGCACTGCAGATCAAACAACAGGCACTGCAGTGTTGATCTCCATCATCTCCAGGAAACCGTTTGCTGAAAACTTGTAAGAATATGATACTGCTATTATTCTCCCACCAACAGCAGAAATAAAACTCATCAGCACGTTATGAAACAATACCTGTTCAACAGCACAGTCCTCCTCTATACAGCTTATTCTCCCCCATCCCAAAACCACTGCCAAACAGTGGCAGTAATGCAGAAAGAGGCCTAAAGGGCTGAGCAGAAACTGCAGATGCTTCACTTTCATACACAAGGTGGAAGAAGCCACCCAGCTCTAGGAGGAGGGAAGCAACGTGTCCCAGTAAGATAACATACACAACCCACAAGCTTTAGTTTGCACCAATTGTTTGTCCCCAGAACATGCAGTATTGTATTCTTAAGCACCAATGCACTGCACTTCAAAATAACTAATGAAATAAATCACTATAAACATCAATGTTGTTTTTAAAAGACAATACTGAAAAAATCTAACTACCAGTTGAGTCTGAGAAAATATGCTTGATGGCAAATAATGTTGACTAATGGAAGAATGGGAGAATGTATTTGCTGCCTGGGGTTAGTATGTTCCCCATAGTTATACATCTTCCAATATAACAGTACAATAGAACTTGCTGCTTTCCATCAGCCTTGACAGTGAACTGGCAAACCTGAAAGCTGAGAAGAAAGAAGAATGCAGTTACCATGTATGTGGCCTGCCCTCACAAGAAAGACTGAATGTTTTGGACAGCTGTACCAAAACCTAATTGAGCTCCTATTCACCTGTTATGAATCAGATTCCCTGCCTCTGCTCAGCTCTCAAAAGCTCTTTCACACAAAGAAAGTGCAAACAGACCACTGCTAAAAAACTGACAACTGTTCTTGTCAGAAAGCAGGTGGATTATAAATTAATTTTGACTGTTGTTGTAAAAGGATAGCATGATGAGAAAAAGATGCAGTACTCTGTAGAGATTAGGGCTTTTTGAATGCTCCTTTTTAAATAGCTGTGTTGAAAAATCAGTATTATGGAAATATTTTCAGAATGTTATAGAAAACATATGAACTAATTTACACTGCAGATTTCAGTATTTCATTTTGTCAGGAGTTTAGCTTTGCTAAACGCCTGCAAGTCCTAGTGTATGCAGAAAAGCAGGCATGTCTTTGTCAGAGTTTGACATTTTCAGATGTTCCTGAAGTTGCTGCTTCTTCCCTGCAAGTGAGAAAATCCCTTTGAAACACAGAGCATAGCACCCCACAGATTCAGTATTTCCCAGATTCCTTCTGACTCACCTGATGATGATCTTTGCATAGATAAGCATGATGTGGGGCTGACAGCTTGTATAGTTTCAGCTTTCCATTTTATTTCCCCAGAGCATGCATACGTTTTTCAAGATAGCACAAAAAAGTTTTTCTGAGTCATAAATTGCTACTCAGAGACCTTAGCTTGGATGCTAGTTTCAGAGCAGTTTGTGGTATCAGTTGCTATGCTTTTTCAATAACTACAGGGCCATCACAATCAGTTAGCTATGAAGCAGTAAGGTTTTCTGTCTGCCCTCAGAACAAACTGGAATATTTAGTTAACAGCCTCATTTTGAATCTAAACTTTGTTAAGTCAGCTTAGACTTTACAATAATTGAACATCTGTAGCTTTAGTCAAAACTTGGTGAAGACATACATCATGCAAGCATGCTTAAAATGTTCATTAGTGAGCTCATGCACTAATGAGCACTCATGCTCATGCTAAATTAAGCATAAAGCTTCAGGGAAGATGCTGGAGACTATTTGTCTATACAACAGATTTGTGTTCTACAGTGCGCTCTATCCATCAACAAACTGATACACCAGTTTCATGAACTATTTTAAGAATGAAAGTGCTGGTGTGCATGAGTCACATTTTATTAAGGTAATGACCGTGATGCATTCTATTTAGATATGCATCTCTCTGCTGAAGATGATCTTGGCATAAGAGCAGCAATACACCTAATCTATTTCAGAGCATTACACAATCATAAAAGAGATGCCTATTTGTGGACAAAAGAAATGCTTGCAATCAAATAAATAATCACAACTGCTAGCAGAATGCAATTAAAACACATTACTATTAAGCACTGAAGTGCAGTTCTTGCGCAAACTATAGATATGCACATGCCTACATATATAAATGATGGGAATGGTTTCCAGGTTGCCTGGAAATAATTATGTAATCTGTGGTTTCTTTCACTTGCAAAGACTTAAATCAACCATTTCATATTTAGATGTGTAAGCAACTGCATTTTGCAGAGCAGGTATTCTAATGTGATTAATCATTGATACTATTTTGGAGGAAAGCTATCTATGCACTCAATTGTTGCTGCTGCTGGCAACACACATGGAAGCACCTGGGCAGTGAGACTGGCACATGAGAAAAACTGAGGCAAGTCTTGCTGACTCTTCTTGCACAAGTCATCGAGTCGAAACATTGAATATAGAAGCGTTTCTGTGTGTGCGTGTGCATGGAGAAGGGAAGGTCATGCAACCTTGTTATTCCTGGCAATAACAAGGAATTCTTAGTAAATTGAAGCAGCAGTAAATTAAGGTGGGTGGGTGTGAGGTGGGGGAAAGTTGCACCCTCCTGTCTCTTTCACAGCATAGGCTCTAAGGGGACCAAAGGCAAAAACAAACCTCCCATCTGCTTCAAGGGCACAGGACTGGGACCTAGGCAAACAGAAAGGGTTAGTGCTGTGCTTTGGCAGAGCCCTTTAGTGCCTCAAAAATCTGTCTGTTAGGATGAGTCTTTCTGTCTTCAAAAAGAATGATAAACGGACAGACTGGGAAGGCTGCAAAATACAGCCTGCAGAAGCCAAGTAGAAACACTATCCTCTGACTTGGCAGACAGAGCTAGTGACAAGCAGCTAAATCCCTGCAAGCAAAATGAAAAAAAAAAAGAGAAAAACCCCACCATTCAAGCAGATGTTGAGGCAGCAACATGGATGAAATCCCAAAAGGGTCACCCAGGCAGGGTGCTCAATTAGGATCAACATCCAGACGTTCAGCAGTGTGCTTATCCCAACAAGAAGTACTGTCCAAAAAACACAGAGATTATTTCAGAGATTCCTAACTGGTGTGGATTGCTTTCAGATTACAAAACCTGAATCCTTCTGTAAACATGAAAAATAACAGAGCATTCTGAAGAGATATCAGTCATGCCTTCACATTGCATATGCCTGCTTTACATGGACATGTTTCATATAACTATATATATTGAACACATACAAATATATAAAATCTGTTCCCATTTATAGGCTAAACATAGAATTTATACAACTTCAAATAAGTATATATCAGAATGAAAGAGAAATGCATTCAGCATATACGGCTTCGATTCAACTAAGCATGCAGAGCGCACGAATTCTAAATAAATATTTCCAGATCACAGCATATCTTTTCTTTTAAAGAGATATATTAATCAATCTCAACCTCAAACTGATCTTTATAGATAAAACTATTTAAAATGAACTATTGATGGAGTTTATTTTCAGTACTGTTGGAACCACTACAAACCATAAGTCCTAAGGAGACTCAAGTATTTAAAGGAGTTTTCAAGTTTGCTTTTTTCCCTGAATTTCGGTGAAGTTGTGAAAGTGACAGTGAAATCATATTGCTATTCAGAGTAAGCTGACATCATGCTTAAAGTTTAGATTAAGCTTTCTTATTCCATCCCTATTCACTTGATCACAAACATCTGTATGCACAGAGAAATGTGACTCTTTAGGCAGGGCTGTTAAGCACACCAAAATGATTTAGCACACACAGCCAGGGGCTGGATTGCTACAGAGAAGGCCTGTAACATCCCCCAGAACTGCCTGTGTGCAAGCTACTGAATAAAGACAAAAATAGACTCCTTGGTGCAGGCAAACAGCAAGTCAACTATTTTTAACTTGGGTCTTCAAGTACATTCTTAAGTTGCTTACATTTAGAAGCAATCCCTTAAGCATCTACAGGCAGTTTGACTCCATGAATAGTAATGAAAAATACTTTTCACACATTCTGCATACTACATGCATAGTATATAAAAATAAAATTTAATTTCTCATTAGATTAAGTGGATTTCTGGCCGTCTGGCGGGTACATTTAAACAAATTTTTGTTAGTACAGACATATTTTTGCCAAACAAATTTGTGCCTACATAAATACAATAAAGTTGTTACAAGTCTCATGATATTGCTTTCTTGGCAATCTCAAGAATGAAAAACCATATAAAGTGCCTGCCTGTGGTCAACACACACAATGCACACACACCCTGGCTTGCCAACTGGTAACATCTTCAACTGTGTAAGGGAACAGGCACCTATAAATCCAACATCCATGACTGCAAAGCTGGCACATTCAAATACACCAGCTACTTAACTCATGCCTGTTATAACTGCCACTTGAGGAGAGCAAAACACATTGCAAGGGGGGATGGGGTACTTGTAATAAGAATGTCTGGGCTGTACAGCAAGCATGAATGAACAAGTATACAACTGTTCATTACATAAGAAGAGCCTACTTCTGTCACTGCTAGAAAAGTGCTCTCCTGACCCTTCCGCAGCTGCTGCATGGGAAGCAGTTTACAGCTCTGCAGAATTTGTGGGAGGACAAGGGGTCCAGCCTGAGCCACAAGTAGCCTTAGCGTGACTGCCCCACTTTGTTTTCTACACAGAGGTGAGGAAAGAGAGCTGAATACCAGAAGACAAACTCTGTTGGGGTTTTGTCTCCCATTCAATCTGTTTCTGTGGGTTTCTACATAGATGTTGGATATTTCTTTTCAATAGCCACATGAGCATTCAAGCATGGAAGCCCCTAGGATTGTTTGCACGATTAGTCATGCCAGCAGAATACCTACAAACCTAAGTTTTCGTGAATGACAGCTCTGCCTTAAAAACGTTGGAGAAAATTTATGTCTACAGTGAGGTCTGTTCAAAGCTAGCAGAGCTCTTACAAGAGCAGAGAAAACAGGGAAGGAGAAGTTATGAGGCAGCTCATGACTTTCTTGAATTGTGCTTTTTTCTCCCCCACAGTTTGAAGAGAAAAAAACAACACCTCAGTGGGCACAGAAGCAACATCTTCAAAATTAATTCAAGAAAAATGACTTATTCTAAGATTATTGATCTTAGAAACAAATTTATAAATTGGACTAGTGTCATTAATCAGAAAAGCAGAAGCCAAAGCCAACAAGCATAAGATATGACTTACAAGCTGGGATACACCAGCAAGTGAAATACAGATCTCAGTGACCCTCAAAGGAGTTTGGGTACGCATTAAAATGAGTCTAGATTTTTACCAGCTGTGACTGCCCTGAAACCCAAAATTTTTTAGAGTCCCATTTAGACAGGTCTGGATGACTGTGCCAGCTTTTATTCTGTAGGCAGAATCTTCACTTTAGAGATACACTTTGCCAGCTTCTGTGCACTGAGGAAATGTCCTTGCCCATGGCTAATCTGCCTGATTATACAATAGCCTAATGATCACACAGTTTAACTCCTCTCAGCCTTTGTTTGGTAATGCCTGTGGTTAACAGTACTGATCACCATTCAAACAGGCAGATTCTTTTTATCTTCAAAATAAATTAAAAATTTCTTCCAAGTGCCACACATTCACAGCAAAATGATTGCAGTGTTCAGTTCCCACTAAGTGCAAGTGAGTATCGAGACGCTAAGACCTGTAGATAACCGGGTGCAAAAGCATGACTTCCTCACACCTACACACACAACACACATTGCAGCTCAGAGAAAGGGTTTTTTTAAAGATTCAAAGATGAACACGATACCAAAAACGCAACTGTGCTGTTCATTTTTTATGAAAATAAAGACCTTTTTTTTTTTTTTTTTCATAAGAAATGCTGTGGAATAACGAAGGAGGTCAATGTTTAGCTGCTGCAGGAAAGTGAAGCTGAATATTGGCTGCAAGAAGGAAAGGCTTGTGTATAGTTACCACTTCTTCAACATTCAGAGAAGTTTCTACTTTATGAAATGTATTTATTCATAGAAGTAAGGTTGTACTGTTTCCAACAATCAGCGTTAGTTGCAATGTGAATCGAGAATAAGAAAATGTAAGAATAATGAAGCTAAGCTTAGCTGACCTCAAATTCATTTAAGCTAATGCATGCCAAAAACAGAGTCTACGTTTTCATTCGCAAAACTGCGGGGTGCCACGAAGCTACTTAATCTTGTCTATTGCAAGCAGATGTTGAGCAGATATTGCCTAGAAATGTAAACTGAAAACCGCAGCCAGTTCTGGACGGCTATCCGGAGTTCTGTTCGTGTCACCCTGTGTTCTAGCCACTCATGGTCTCATCTGCTGGCTGCTGTCTGCGATGACCGGATCACAAACCCTGCGGGTGGACTGAGCAAGCCTCGGCCAAGTATTTTCACCCCGACGCCAGCGGCCATCCTGCTCCAGCCGAGACAACACCGGTACAACCCTGCAAGGCGGGAGCCGGGGCACAGAAACCTCCTCCCGTGCTTTCAGACCCACCGCGGACCTGCCGCGCCCGCCGCCGCTGCTGCCGCGCTCAGCACCGCGGACAGCGCCCCTCTGGGTACGCGTGGACAGTGGCTTCCGCGGGGCTCCCGCCGGGGCAGGGACCCACCGCCACGGGACCGGCAGACACGGCCTGCCGGCGGGCGGCACAACACAGGCACAGGCACGGGCACAGGCACTGTCACGGGCACGGGCACGGGCACAGGCACGGGCACAGGCACACACCACACGCACACACACCGCGGCGTCGCCGTCACTCACCACATCCCCCGCAGGGCGCCCCGACGCCGCCGCCGCCGCCGCCCGCCGCCCCGGGCGCCGCGGACGCCCCCCGCAGCGAGGCGGCGGTGGCGCCGGGCGGCCGCGGCTCCATGCGGAGGGCAGCGGCGGCGGCTCGCCTCCCCCCGGCCGCCCCGCGGAAGCCGCCGCCGCCGCCGCTCAGAGCCGAAGCGGGAGGGCGGGGAACCACGGCCGCATGGTGCTGCCCGCTGCCCCGCCCGCCGCCCGCCCCTGCGCACCGCCCCGCCCCTCGCGCCCGCCCTCCCGGGCAGACCGACCACCGAGCCCGGGCCGCCGGTGCAATCCGCGGACCGGCTGAAGCAGGCGCCCCTGGCCCTCCCAGCCGACAGGGGCGGTGTCAGCGTCCGACTGGAGAAAAAAACCCAGTACCGGACCCTGTTTAAGCTCCTGATCCCAAGACTGAACTAAAGACACAAACGAGGTCAAGTACTGTAATCGGACAGTTTGTTTATTACAAATTACAAAAAGACAGTTATTGTAAAAAAGGGAAATTATTGCATTAAAGGGCATAGCGATGGGACAGATTGGAAAAAAAGGTGGAAAATGAAGCAAGAATTCGGGGTGCAGAGAGAGAGAGTCACCACCGTGCGTCCACTTTGTCCCGGCGATCCGTTGTCATCATCGTTGGTGCTGGGAGCTCTTCAGGGTTCGTAGTCGGTATCGGAGCAGAATGTCCCGCACAGTCCGTCAGAGGTGGGTGTCCTCGTGGAGGTGTCCTTCTGGAGTCCCCTTGAAGGTACCCCATGGAGTTTGTCTCCTGGAGTTGCCCTCATGACGATGTCTCATGGAGGATGTTCCTTAGGGTCCGCAGTAGCCATCGGTGAAGAGTGTCCTCACGGAAGTATCCTTCTGGAGTCATCCTCATGGCCATGGCTCCCTGGAGATGTCCCTCTGGGTGATGTGTCTCTTGGTGATTACCTTTTCCCCTTTTGTAAAGACTTTGGGGGGTACCTCTGCTCTTCATGTCACGTACTACAGGTTCCTGGTGGACCAGTTTCCCACGAGACACACAGGTGCCTGCAGCAATTCCTGGGATAATAGTTCACACCAGTTCTCAAATAAAGGACTGAAGAGTCTTATCTCAGTTCTTTCCCACTCATCCCTCAGGCAATGGATGGGGGAGTCCCAGTTCAGCTCCTCACACCCCTCTCCCAGGCGATGGATATTGGAGTCTTATCTCAATTCTTCCAACCCATTTCTGAGACAAAAGGTAGGTGGATTTCCATCTCAGCTTCTCAGACCAATCTTTGAGACAATGGACAGTGGAGTCTCATTTCAGATCAGTCTCGCAGGCAGTGAGCATGGATCTCATCCCTTCGCCAGCTATTCTGCTTCATTCCCCTGAATTCTTCCTCTTCCGTTGCCTGCCACACACACTGCATGCTTCTTTCGTAAATCAAAATGGGTAGTGTTGCTCATGGGTGGCCTGCAATAACCAGAGATAGTTCACATGCTTCCTACCAAGTTCCTTACTAAGAAACCCCCTGCTGAGCCTGCACTGTGCTTGCTTAATTGGAGTATAGACTTGAGCAAGTCTCTTGTACCCCCAGTCACTTCTACATGAAGTACACAAAGGGTGAGATCTCCAGCCCCTGAACAGCGTCTAGTGTAAGGGGACATAGTAGGCAAACAGTAGTAAAAGCACAGACAGAAAGATTCTGTCTTGGAAGAGCTCACAGAAGAACTCAGATTTCTCACTTTTAAATGATATTCCCCCACCCCCCCACTCCTGTCTACTGGTTGATAGATCCCTCCTTACTTCACATTTGGGCCAACCTGACATGTTAGCTGGTTTCTCTGGGCCATGTCCAGTCAAGCTGGAAGCTGCCCAAAAATGAAGAACCTGAAGCCTTGCTTGCCCCCCCTGCTTAGGCAGTGAGTGCACTCCCAGGGAAGAAATATATCTTCTAACCTCCTGTAAGCACTCTGGTTGTAATTAGTATCTTCTACCTTATATGCTCCTTCAAGAAAAGTCAGTCTCTGTTATCTCAGTGCCCTTCTGTGAAGGATCTGGTAACAGCCAAAGAGCTCTTTTTCACTAAGTGCTTTCACCTTTTCCCAAGTGGAACAGAAGCACTTTTTTTCTGCCTTTCTGCTATATGCCATCTGCATGCAGCCCCCTCTGTATCTCAGTGGCCTCCACTGATCTTGCTTCGTGGGGTCAGTGTCTGTCCTAAGATGACCTGGGGAGCTCAAACTGAACCTGGCATTTGCAGATGCTGAACTCCAGGGGGTTCCCATCTGCTGATTTCTCTGGTTCGTCAGAAGAGCAGCCCTCTTCGCTAGCATATCCACCACTGCGCTCAGTCTGGGACCATATGAAAGCTTGCTAAAAGCACATTCTACCCCATCATCTAGGTCACTGGTGAACATTACCCGGTCTTGGTTTCAGTATCAGTATTTTGGAGAGACATTACCAGTAACCAGCCACAACCTACATTTTATATTGCTGATTAAAACACTTTGAACCCCAAGCTCTAGCCACTTTTCCATGGGTATTCTAGTCCACTTATCCAGGACACATCTTTTCGATATCTCTACCCACCTGCCAGTTTTTACTTTATTTAAAGGCAAATTTAAAAATTACAGTGCACATGGACAGCTTTGATAAATGACACACTATTATCAGGTACATGGGTTCTGAACTCCGAGTGCAATAAGTAACCTCCTGTGTCTTCCCCAGTATATGCACTTCAACGTCAGGTTCCTGAATGAATCGTTAGCAATGAATAAGAAGGGGGAAAAAAAAAACAATAATTAAAAAAAAAAAATTGCAGAGAATACTGATTACTTCAATGCATCCCTAATTTGAGCATTGCCTAACAAAGAGGTCTGATTTTCCCTGAAATCTGTGATTGGAGCTCAGATATTTCTAGACATCACAGCTTGCTGATAATTTTTGGCTTTCTGAAAAGTGATGCCTTGAAAACTTCCCTTTCTGTCATGTGGTTTGTCCCTTATCGAGCAGGCCACCCTAACTGATCACAGTCTAATGACCTGTGATCCACCCTTGCTGTACTCCTTGATTTTAATAACGTCTGCTCCAAGTTCCCATGTTTGCCCCTCTCATTTTAATAACAGAACTAGTGTTTATTCTTTAAAATATTGAACAACTTAGTCGGAAGTGACCCCTTTGTATAAGAAAATGCTCCTACATATATTTTTTTTCACATGAAGCATACTTTTAAAAATGAAATCGAAATAAATTTCTCTCCTTAATGCTAACATGAGTTCACTAATTCAATCCAGAGCATCACTAAGCTTGCATTACAGTCAGAATCTGAGTAATTACTATCCTGGGGAAAAGTCTCAATTTAGGAAAGCATTTCAGTACATATTTATGGTTAAGCATGTGCTTAAACCTACAGTTATTCAACAAAGCACTTCAGCCTGTACTTGAGCATGTGCTTAGGTATCTTGCTGAGTCAGGGCTTTAGTCTGGAGCAAAAAAAGCAAACCTACGATTGATCTTGCAGGCATAGTTAACAAAAACACCCAGGAAGAATGACAAAAGAGCAGTTCCTTTCGTAACATGATTACAAAACTATTTATAGCGAACTCAATGCCCCTGGCACATCTGTGTATTAAGAAGTGTGGATCACATAAGTGGATATTTCTATGGCTTTTACAAAATTCCCACAAAGATTCATGCAGATGGCAAAATCAAAACAAATGGTCCATACAACTTCCCAGGCTTCAATACATACACTTTTCACTCTCTGGTTGACAAGGAAGCCACAGCTTTTGTGACATCTTTAATGGTACAACTCAGCAAGCCATTTGCTTGATTAGCAGTGGTGAGGAGATAACAAGTAACAGGTCCTGACAAAGCCTCTTGCATCTCAAGGGTTTTGTGAACAGTTGTCAAGACTTCTGCATTATTAAATAGCTCTACACAAGTCTGAAACTTCAAAGCCCTTGCGTAGCTCAGGTAAATTTGTACTGACAACATGGATCAGACAAACTCCAGGAAAAAGCATGCATCAAACTACTGACATACTTCCCTTTCTACATATCAAGCCTGATACAGAGAGCAATGTCTGTGTTTTATGGTGCTTTATGAGTAGGTTTTTTGCAATTCATGCCAGCTATCACCAAAGGGTACCCGGTCCCCCCTCACAACCAACATGGACAGATTGGAGGACTTTCTTTCTGCCCTTTTGTAGGATCTAGGGACAACACACATATGAGCTACATGGAAAGAGCAGAAGCTGAGCAGATACTCACTGTCTCTTCCTGTGAACCTGTGTTTGTTGGTGGTAGGTCTGGATAGACTGCAGCAGCAGCTGCAATGGGAATTTTCACCATGCTGTATCCCAGTTCAGAGAAGCTGCCTAGCCCTTGTGCATGGTCGCTTTGAGTCTGGGGAGGAACTATGTTCATTCTTACAGATGCTCAGTGTCTGGAAGAATTGAACCACCACCCTATTCAGCATTCTTCAGACCAAAACTGTTCTATCCACCTCATTAGCAGACCTAGAAAATAATATAAGTCCCTAAGATCTGAGTTATTTGTGTCTTTTAGTAATGACTAGTTACTCACTTCCATCTCCATCAGCTTATTTGGCTCTCTGTGATGTTTTAATTTGATGACATTCGGAAGCAGGAATACTTCATACTTATAAACAAAAAAGCTGAGGCCTAGTTTCACCAATGTGTGATTAATGGTGGGCAACTTTGGGAACCAATATATCTCTCTAGGGATATCCAGGGATATTTTGACAAAACTCCAGGTTGGTTTCTTTTCAGTTGCTTTCAGGGGAGTGAAGCAGACACAGCAGTTACCAATTACAGCAAAGATTTAAAGCAGCACTTCTTTAGGTTACAGCAGAAAGTGGCCTTTCTCCTTATAGAAGAAAGTGTGTAGGGTCCTTCTACAGCACACATGTCATGCTTTTATTGTTCTAGATGAGAACGCAAAAGTAAACAGAGTAGTCTATACACATAGGAAAAAGCATGGAGGGACACATGACAAAAAGGTCAAGTGAAAAAAAGAAGCAGCATCCAGTTTTCCCTAAAGAAAAATGGGTATTCACACAATGTCGCACCAAGCCACAGTGGTACAGAGTGCTGAAGGTGAATTCTGCTTTTTGAACTCTCCTCCTGCAACAAAATCATAGAATCAAGTAGGTTGAAAAAGACCTTTAAGGTCATCAAGTCCAACCATTACCCCAGGACTGCCAAGGCCACCACTAAAACATGTCACTGTGGGCCCCATCTACACAGTTTCTGAACACTTCCAGGGATGTTGACTCTGCCACTGCCCTGGGCAGCCTGTTCTAATGCCTGAGCACTCTCTCTGAGAAGAAATTGTTCCTAGCATCCAATGGTCAAGAGGACCTGCTCTTCATGAACCCATGCTGACTAGGCCTGATCCTGGCACCAAATCCATCATGTCAGTCACCCCAGTAGCTGGCGCTTACTCCTTTCAGCACCCACACGCTGGGGATAGAGATTGAGACTGTGTTATTAGTTAAGGAAGGATTTAATAAGAAGACAGGACAGATTGCAGTGGCCAGGCAACAGGCTTAGTCAGACTGACATACTGCAAAGTACTGACCAGTCTTGGCTTCCACACAACCATATCTTTTTACAACACTTTCTGTCTGCATCCCCCCACTTCTTCCTGCCTGAGTCCTGCCGCATGCACATATCCTCAGTAGCTGGCACAGTCCCACCAACCCCTCCAGCATCCTGCACCTCTGTTTTACATCCTCATCAGTTGCAAAGCCCCAGTTTGCCTGCATATTCTTGATAGCCCATGCATTACTGTGATTGACCAGATTTGTTTCTCATCTTTGTTACCAGTACATTTCTCTGCCAAGTTTGTGTCTCAGCATGTTTTGTTCATGGCTTCCCTCTTTTCCTTAGAATCCTATTTGTCAAGGTGTTTGACTAGGTAATCATTACAAAGGTTCTAACTCCAGACCTCTTACATCCTTCCAAGAGCTTGTGCCTCCTTGTTTGTTAGTCTCTAACACAAATAAGATAAACTGAGGTATCATGGGAGTTGTTCCCTGGCTGGACAGCAAGACTAGAAGGGAGGCAAACATGGGAAAGGACTTGGGAGTGCAGCTCCCTGAAGATCCATCCTGAAAAGGCTTACATTTGGGATTATTGAAACGATCCAGTTCCATGAAAATTGTCAGAATAGTTCAACATTTATGCACAAATATTTATACTTTGTCACAAGTTTGCTATCTTATTTTTTCATTTTTACCTGATCCTGAACAGGAATTCACATTTTTACCAACAACAGTAGCTTGAGTTTTCCAAATAGCTCCAGTTACTTTATTAAAAGGAGTAATGAAGCCTCTTAATTTTTCATTATGTGTTTGGGACTGAGCATGACATAAAAAAGGAAGAAACAGATACAAAGAATAAGAAGATAGAGACTATCCCTAAAGACAAAAAAATCTAACCAAGAGTTTGTCTGAATGATCTTCTTAGCAGCAGCTTACACTTTGTTTTCGTTGCAGTCTGCATTCTTGCTTTTGAATTAATTTGGAATGTTTACAGGAGCTTTCCAAAATGTTGATTTCCTGCAGTACCTTCTAAGAAAAATATCCAGCAAGATGAGCTTCATTAGAACTATTTCCAAATGTGCCATATGACTAAGATATTTGCAGAAAACTTACTTACAATTTCTTTGGACCTGATTCTGAAACACAATAAAGCAGTAACAGATATAAAATAAATTATACGTGATGCAGAGGGTTGACCAATGTACAGGGGGGGTTGTACAGGGGGGTTAGAGGAATTCACTTGCTTAAGCAAAGGTATTGTCTGTACCTATCATGCCTACTAAGCAGAACAAAGGCACTAACTATTGACAAGGAAAAGCAGACACTTGGTTCTATTGACAAGGAAAAGCAGACGCCTGATTCTACTGATAAGCACCTATTGATAAGGAAAAGCAGACCCCTGAATCTACTGTTAAGGGGGAGAAGCAGATGGTTTATGGCTGGGACCAAACCCTAAGGCCATACGTGAAGACTAAAAGGTGAAAAGTTCAAGAAGAGGAAGACTCATTTACTTCATCTTGAAGACCCCTACCCACAGGAGGAAGACTCATTTACTTCATCTTGAGACCCCTGCCCATGACCAGAGGGGGCACTGCGCAGGTGCAAAGGACCTTCTAGCTCATTGTAATAGGAAGCGGGGATAGAACATGAATATGTATAGGCGTATGGTGCAACCTTATAAATGTAGAGGGAAACAACACTGAGGCACGCATGACTTTGAGGAATTATCCCCGTGCGTCTCAGCGCTGAATAAAAAGCATACCTACTTTACAACTTTAATGAGTTGTGGAGTCAATCCGCACATCATATGTGCACAGCACAGAATCACAATTATAAACTTCTTCAACAGGCTGCATAGGCCTATTCCAAAAACACCACCAAAAATTTTGCTTTAGATTTGGTCTGTTTTTTTTCTCCAGGGGCTACCTGCACTAGTTTTGCTAAAGGCAAAGTTAACATGATAATGTTTGTTGATAGCATGTGATAGTGGTCTTGTTTTGTCACAACAGTTAGTCTGACTTAGTATTATCTTTATGATGGTATCATGAATGTTTACAAATACGGCATTAGAAGACATATGATGACCCTGTTGATGTGCTTGTGGCCTTTCATCTCCCTCTCGTCACCCGATTGCAGGACACTCTCTGACTGCCGACTGTCTGAGCTGGCAGTGCCAGCCTGTCTGCTCAGCCAGCCCCGCATTGTGCATTGACAAACACTGAGGGTTCAGCCCAGTAGTGGTAACTTCATAGAATCATGGAATCAAGTAGTTTGGAAAATACCTTTAAAATCATCAGGTCCAATCTTTACCTCAGGACTGGGAAGTCCATCACTAAACTGTGTCACTGAGGGCTTCATCTCAGGCATCCTGGAAAGTGTTGGCACTTGAGGAATTTTACTGCTTGGAGCTGCATGGCTTGGGTGAGGTCCCTTCCATAATAACCAGCATTCTCACTCCTGTGTATTACCATGACCCCTCTACAAGCCAAGGGACAAAAATCTCATGAGTCTCTGTCTCAAAAATTGTTCATCGTAGAGCCTCATCGCAAGAATTATTCCTTGCCTTGGCAAAAATGCCTTATTTGCCTTGTCCAAGTTTCAAGGGCTGTTAGACTAAGAAGACAATGTAACTCTGGGAACCAGTTCTCCTTGTATATTAATTGTGTTTCCTTTCCTATAGCAGATAAAGAAAAGTAGTTTTCAAGTACAATATTTTATCGCACTGACAGGAACAACCTGATAACATTTTTATTTTTGTGAGAAAAACAGACATGTTGTTGATAGCTGCAGTGGAACAACTGCTCAGTGGTGAGAATCTAAACATATCTCCACCTTTCCTGTACACTGATATCACCATAAGAATACTGTGTTGCAGGAATGCAGTTTACAAATTATCTGTTCAGTTTTTGAAGTGTCACAGCACTTTGGATCCTCTCATCTCTTTGTAGAGGGGTTGAGGAACAGGCAAACATAGAAACTCCTGTTCATGTCAAGTCTGAGTCTGAATGTGATATCATCTACAGTCAGATAGGTGCAGCCCCATATTCAAAAGTGCCGGTTCTAATGGGGTCTTCAACTGCTGATATCAGGACCTGTAGTGACAGAACAAGTGGGAATATCTTTAAACTGACAGAGGTGAGATTTAGATTAGATACAAAGAAGAAATCCTTTACCGTGAGAGTGGTGACACACTGGCACAGGTTGCCCAGAGAACTTGTGGATGTCCCATTCCTGGAAGTGTTCAAGGCCAAGCTGGATGGAGCTTTGAGCAACCTGTTCTAGTGGAAGGTGCCCCTGTCCAGCGTACAGAAGTTGGAATTAGATGATCTTTAAAGTCCCTTCCAACCCAAACCCTTCTATGATTCTATGATCTTCTAAAGGTGGACTTCAAGATTCAGTGTATTTTGGAGTGGCACTAAAATAAAAAAATACTTTTCTCAGTAATTTTGCTAGAGATAGAACCCATATACCTCACCAAACAATGAACACAAGAGACTACAAAAAGACCCACCTTCTCAATTTATGACAACAGTAAATATTTTCTTCTCCCTGTGAAACTCACTTCAGCTAGAGCTGTTCTCTTTGTTTATTTCCCAGTGGGAAGAAGAAAAGGGCAGCTTCACAGCTTTAACCCATACTCATGTATTATATGTTGTTAGTGCTGAATTGAACTTGGACAAGGTGGATGACCCCTTAAACAAAAACAGAAGTCTTTGCTGGCTGTCAAATTTACTTTGATTTCTCAGTGAGTATCTTCAGCAAGAGGCAAGGCAGAAAGAAGACGACTCTTCTAAGAAAAACAAGTCATTTTCTACCAGTTTCAGCAAGAGCCATCAAATTTCCTGTGACTAGGCAACAGAAAAAGAAATAAAGGAACTCAACTTGGGTTGTTAAGAAACTAAGGGGGCAATTGAAAAGGGCAACCTGTCATGTTTGTTCCTATTTTGGCTATAAAACAGTTGCAGGAAACAAAAACTGGATCTTTTCACCTGAACATGATATGTGTTTACATTTGGAGAAAATCTGCCCTATTTACTTGTGTTTAAAACAGTTTATACAAGGTAATTCTTTATTTCTGGTTTCTTAGAGGCACAACTAAAAATTTTTAGACTCAGCTAATTCCATTACTTGACTTACACAAAAAAGAAAGATAAACAGCACAACGGTATTTTTCCCAGACTGAAAGACCTTTTTTGAGTACAGGCCTAGAGGTATGAACACCCTGCTTCTGATCCTTGTGCTTCTCCTCTGTTGGAAGATGAGTGTAATAATAATGGTAAGAGAGCCATAACTTCTTTATTAGCCTGCTACATGAATCAGCTATTTAATAACTGGAAAGCACTTTTAGCCTTTAAAAGTACAAAGGATTCTGATTTGCGTTCTCTTTTTGTATGTGTTCTCTTATTGTCTATGAAAGCAGACTAACTCCCATTCTCAAACAGTACAAGAATGTCTGTCTAAGGAAAACACACAATAATGTAAACAAATTTTTCATACCAGTATGAGAAAGTGGCACATAATCAAAACTTGACTGCATTTATACTATATAATAAATTTATACATAAATTAATGTTTCGTGGTGTTTTTTTAATAGACTAACTTGTTAAAGGGCTATGCAGTAGCAAAATTCAAGTGTCTACTTAACAGAAGTCCACATAAAGAAAATCAGTTGAAATGTTGTGCTTCTTTAGCAGGTCTCAGTCTAGCATATCTCCTGGTCTACTTAAGGCCAAACAGTCCTACTGAAATAAAAAAGGTACACACTTCAACGTATTAACCACTTTGCTGGGCCTGGAAGGGAGAAATTGGGCAGCTGCCATCAATACCTCCCTGCATATAGAACTCTCCCTTGGTCCTTGAGACATGGTGGGTGGGCTAAGCCTGCCCAGTCTGGAACAAGACTGGAGCACTGTCTTCTTTTTATCTTCCTTTGTGCTCCCATGGTAGTTACAGGAATATCAGTGGGGAATGGTAGGTAACAGCATTGAACTGCAGGTTCAAATTCCGACACTACTGCAACAAGATGAAGCAAGAGAAAAGACAAAGAAAGGACATGGGATAAGCAAGTGAATACTGCTGCTTTTTCTTTTCTTTTTTTTTTTTAATGAGAAAAATGTGTGAAAAAGTAACAGCTTTTAGACAAAGGTGAGATGAGTGGGTAGGGAAGCATGCATTTCCATGTTCTTGAAGAACTGTTCTTTTGCAGTAGCTAGTGAAAGGAAAACTGTGCAAGGCTGTAAAACTACCTTGGCAACATGCCTTCAAACCAGTGTGGGTTTTTCTGAATTCAGTGGTCACCTTCCACCACACACCAGACTTAGAGCTTTACCACACTGCAGATCTATCCCGTAGCTACGCTGCACTGACCAGCAATCTCCGTCAGTTTAAGGGTACCCATGCTGTGTGCTCTGAATTGGCAGCAAACGGTAGTTTCCTTCCTCCGTGTACTGCACCCACTTGGGGTGGAGCTCATTTTCTTCATGCAGCACAAATGGTGCTGTGTGTTAGATTTATGATGAAAATAGAGTTCATAGCAAAAACACCAATGTTTTACCTGTTTCTGGATAGATCTTGCTCATTGTCTCTGTTTCTCACTCTGCCCTCCCCCAGGGAGTTGTCTACGAAGGGGCAAGGGCTGGGACAGCTGACCCAAACTGATAAAAGAGATATTCCATACCACATATCACCATGCTCAACAATAAAACTGGGTGAGGGGAGTTTTGTCCTAAGTAGCCATTACATGGGGACCATATGGGCATCAGTCTGCTGGTGGGCGGTGGTAAACGATTGCCTTTGCAACACTTGCTTTTTTCCTATTTTTTTTTTCCCTTACTTACTAAACCATTTTTATCTTGACCCGTAATTACTTCCCACCCCACCCCCCACACACATATTTTTTCCCTCCTGATCCTCTCTCCATCTCGCTGGGAGGCTGAAGTCAGTGCATGACTGGGAGAGAGCTCAGCTGTGGCTGAGATCAGACCACCACACCACAGAAACAGGCTGACAGGACTCATCTTCATTCACGTCATAAAGGGCATCTTAATCTCCCCCTGCTGTAATCAGACTTCCACCAGGTCCCTTCCTGGTTAGAACTTTTAAAAAGCTTCATCACACTTGTCATCACAGCAAACATATTGTAGCTGTTCAGTGGGACCAGCCTGCAAGTGTCACCCAGACCTCAAAACATTTCTCCTTGGCAGATAAAAGCAGCCACAAGACAACTTTTAGGACAAACAACAAGCACACTCAGTGGAACAACTCACCTGCTTTCTTAATTTCCAGCACTCCACTGAGAGGTACAGAGGTTTTAAAGCAAAAATCAGGCTTTCTAAGCATCCTTGTTGAGCCAAGTTGACTTTCAGAAATAATTTAACTACAGCTGCCACAGAGCTAGTCTGCAGAAGTCACATCCTGCTAGATTTGGAAAACCTAATTCATAAAGTGCTAATTATAATTCTATTTACTTCAGCTGGAAATCTCTTCTCCCACGGAAACAGCAGCAAGAAAGCTATGCATAATAAAATGCATCATTTAGATAAAAATCTCTAACATTAATCATACATCATCATGATGTGTTCAAGTATACTTCAGCTAATCTCCTGTGCAGTGGTTTGTTTTGTCCTTTAATATTATGAACAAGTAAAGTACTTCCCTAACAAGAGACAATTTACTAGTAAAGCAATTGCTTTGAAAGTGTTCTTTCTGACAACGATTTGTTGTGTCTGCTTTCTCCCACACCACTTTGGCTGCTTTTATTTTCTGACCTGACACAAAAGATTGGTGTTCAGTCTGCAGGTTTATTGGTGGAAGTGAACGGACATGACAGACTTCCTGTGTAGATGAGAGCCAGGACCTAGAGTACTTACTCTGATTCTGTGCATCACATGGAGCAAAGAGTGCCATCAGTTTCTGCAAATATATCCATGTCTCTGACATGTTGAGCTATGGGGCAGATGTCTGGTTGCATTAAAGTTTCATGTGCCTCCATCAAGAACTCCAGATGTCCACCCACTTGTCGGTGATTTGGGAAACAAGACAGCTTTGGTAGATTACTGGTGCTGTTTCTACAAGACACTGCTTATTGCTAACTACCACTATGTGGGGGAAGAGAATCGTAGAATCATAGAATGGTTTGGGTTGGAAAGGACCTAAAAGCTCTACTTCCAACCCCCTGCCGTGGGCAGGGACACTTCCCACCAGACCAAGTTACTCAAAATGCAGGATATTATCAAACTAATGTTTGTGTCCCACCATGCTTTAGCTGGAAACTGCACCAAAAGCCTTTCTTTAGGAGATACAGGAGAAACTTTTCATTACAGCAGTACACAATGGCAGGAGGAAGTACAGTGTATACACCCACACCACTGAGACACATAGAAGTTCCGCAAGCACAGCAGAAGGGACTCTTCAATACTAAAGTAACATAGAAGAGCTTTAGGAATCCATGCATTCTATCAGTACATGCAAAGCAAAAAGAACTATATAGATGTGGTGCTTAGGGAGACGTGGTTTAGTGGTGAACTTGACAGCGTTAGGTTTATGGCTGGACTCACTGATCTCAAAGATCTTTTCCATCCTAAATGATTCCATCATTCAATGATTCTAAGAGAAAACAGCAAATGCAAGCAATACTTTGACCAAGCTGCTTACCTAAGCTTACCCAAAAAGGAAGAGAAACTCCTAAAGAAAGCAGAAGGAGGGTTGCCTCTTTGTACTAGGACACTTTGCTTAGTTCCAGGTAAGGTTGGTGCCACAAGAGCTATCACTGCAGTTGCCCAAGCAACAGACATGATAGCTTAAGAATGTCTGGAAGGTGAAGGCTGTGTGTGACATTTCTCCTTTCTCCCACAGATCTCACAGACTCACAGAGTTATAGCAGGAAAATAGCTAAGAAAGCAAAGGACTCACAAAGGATGTACATTGCATTACCTGGCACTGCTCTTGTCCAAACAGATAAAAGAGAGCCCAAAAGATGTTGTTCTTCAAAACAGGTCTTGAGATGCTTTTGAAAGACATATTGTTCGAAACTGTTTTGTTTTTTTTTCACAAAGCACATCTCAAAGCATAGAACTGTTACCTTCCTTCCTCAGAAACCAGAAAACTAGTTCAAACCTGTTTTTTTCTGATTATCCAATTACAGGTCCTATGTATTAGACATATAATGATTTTTAAATTGAAATTTTGTTCACCTGGTTGAAATGCATGCAAAGAATTAAACATTCATTTCCCTGTGTAACCGAGTCTTAGCCTTTCTCCTGTGACAAAATTCATGACCCGGGTTTGGAAAGCACTTGTGAGAGGCTTTCAGTTTTCAAGAAAGCTACCTGGATGCAAAAGCAGAATGTTGGCTGTCAAGTCCATTTTTGAATCATAGAATCACTGAGTAGTTTGGGTTGGAAGAGACCTTAAAGATCATCCAGTCCCAACCCACACTGCCACAGGCAGGGACACCTTCCACTAGACCTGACTGCTCAAGGCCCCATCCAACCTAGCCTTGAACAGTTGCAGGAACTGGGCATCCACAGCTTCTCTGGGAAACCTGTGCCAGTATCTTACCACACTCATATAGTAATGAATTTATTCCTACTGTCTAACCTAAATGTCACCTCTGTCAGCTTAAAGCCATTCCTGCTTGTCCTCTCACTAGACACTCTTGTGAAAAGTACCTCTCCAGATTTCCTGTAGGCCCTCTTTAGGTACTAGAAGCTGCCCCAAATTATCCCCGAAGCATTCTCTTCTTCAGGCTGAAAAACCCCAGCATTCTCAGCCTGTCTTCATATGAGAGGTGCTCCAGCCCGCTGACCATCTTTGTGACCTCCTCTAGACTCGCTCAAGCAGGTCCACGTCCCTCTTGTATTGGGAGCCCCAGACCTGAGTGCAGCTCCAAAACATCAAGAAACACCAAATTGTCCCTTTTCAAAAAAGGGCAGCAATTCATCATTAAGAACAATCACAGAACAGACAGACAGTCAAGACTTGTCACAAATGCTTGTTTCTCAGGAAGATTGCAGGGCCAAAACTGTCTGAACAGGGGAAGATATTTTTCCTGTCCAACATTTTAAGACTAACTTAAAATCTTGAGTGATATTTAGGTGGGACACTTGTTTTAAGCAGATCTTTTGAAAAAGGGATGATTAACCTTTTTAGATACTGGATGTTCAATGTATCAAGCAGTACTAATGGAGAAAATGGCCAGATCATATAGCAAAGCAGAACACTGGGCACAAACAGTATAATTTTCTGAGAGCTGAAAGAGTTGGTTTTTTTCCAACTCTTGTTGTAGAGAGAGGAAAAAGAATCTTATCTGAATGAGGCAGAAGTTTTTTGGCTTACATGAATTTATTTCTTAAAAAAAAAAATAATCAACTTTTAAAAATACAAAGAGCGTGTTGCAGATCTGACTTTCCAAAACCTCAGTCCCTTACATTAAATAGCTTCAAGAATTGAAAGTTCACATAATTTTGGTATATTCTGTATTGCACGGATGACAAAAAAAGCCATCTTCAGTTGATGTGCCAAATAGCTGTAAATTATTATTTGTAGAGACTATCACTAGGAAGAAAGGAAGTTTCTCTGCTGCCATTTAGTGACCGTAAAAGCTTATGCTACAAAGCCTGAAATAATTGTGCAGGAACATAATTTTTCTGCCTAGCTTCCTCCTCCTCTCCCTACAGCAAAGCCATTGAACTGTGACTCTATACCATGACGTCTCACATTCCACCAACAATAACCAAAACCAGTAACTCGGTATTAAATGTCAAAACTTCAGTACCCATCCCATCCACCACCTATACCATCTCTGTGGACTTCTTCCTGCCACACTTTCATATCCACCAGTATATCAAGTTATTTTGAAACCTAATTAAAACTGCGACAGCTGAACAGTTTCCCTCATCTTTCGCCTGGCTTCCTGAGGACATTCAGCTTTGTTTCATCTGTGTTCACTGACCTCTAGCAACCCTGGGGCTTGTTGAAGTGAAAGGCTTTTGAAGGTTTCTTTCCTACCTCTTTTATCAAAATAATATGTTTATCTGAAAGATAGTTTATTAGCGCCCATGGTCATGGAAAAAAAATTGTTATGTAGGTTAAGTCCTTTGATAAGAGAAGATAAAATCATAAAATCATTCAGGTTGGAAAAGACCTTTAAGACCATCAAATCCAACCATTAACCTAATATTGCCAAGTCCACTACTAAACCATGTCCCTAGGTACCATGGTCTATATGTCTTTTAAATACCTCCAGGGATTGTGGCTCAATCACTTCCGTGGGCAGCCTGTTCCAGTGCTTGATCACCCTCTCTGTGAAGAATTTTTTTCCTAATATCCACTCTATACCTCCCCTTGTGCAGCTTGAGGCCATTACCTCTTGTCTTATTGCTTGTTACTTGGGAGAAGAGACTGACTCCCACCTCGCTACAACCACCTTTCAGGTAGTTGTAGAGAGCAAGAAGGTCCCCTTCTTAGCCTCTTTTTCTCCAAAAAAACCCAGTTCCCTCAGCTGCTCCTCATAAGACTTGCTCTCTAGATCCTTCACTAGCTTCACTGCTTTTCTTTGGACACACTTGTCAATGTCTTACTTGTAGTGAAGGGCCCAAAACTGAACATGGTATTCGAGGTGCTCTCTCACCAGTGTGAGTACAAAGGGAGGATTACTTCCTTCACCTGGCCACACTATTGCTGATACAGACAGGATGCCATTGGCCTTCTTGGCTGCCCGGGCACAAGCTGGCTCATGTTCAGCTCCATCATTCAGCACCCCCAGGGCCTTTTCCTCTAAGGAGATTTCTAACCACTCTTCCCCAAGCCTATAGTGTTGCATGAGGTTGTTGTGGCCCAAGTGCAGGACCCAGCACTTTGCCTTAATACATGTATATGTATTTGAGATAATGAACATAAACACCATAAGTTTTACAGAATGAGGAGCTCCAGGGGAAGCTTGAGGGGGTGGAACACCTCCCCTTTAAAAACAGGGGTGGAACACCTCCCCTTTAAAGACAGGCTGAGCTAGTTGGGGAAGATGGAGAAGGGAAGGCTCTGAGGAGACTTTAGTGTAGCCTTTCAATACTTAAAGGGGGATTATAAGAAAGATGGTGACAAACTGTTTAGCAGGTCCTGCTGTGATAGGACAAAGGGTAATGGTTTTAAACAAAAAGGGAGTAGATTTAGACTAGATATAAGGAAGAAAGTTTTTACAATGAGGGTGGTGAAACACTGAAACACATTGCCCAGAGAAGTGGTAGATGCTCCATCCCTGGGAACATTCAAGGTCAAGTTGGATGGGTCTCTGAGAAAACTGATCTAGTTGAAGATGCTCCTCTCATTGCAGAGGGGTTGGACTAGATAAACTTTAAAGGCTCTTTCCCACCCAAACTATTGTACAATTCTATTGATACTATTGGACATGAAGACACTGCAAACTTGTCTTATTTTTCACTGATACTAACACAGCAACTGGGAATTCTTGCTGACCAAGGCTTCAAAATTTCTTACATTATTTGCTTTTAAGCAAACTGTAGAGTTGAGTCTCTGAAGTGTTGAAACATTTTCTTGCAGATGTTGAGAATGAGAACTTACAGGGGAAAAAAGAAAACCTGTGAAATTCTCTCTTCTATTGGGTGACCTACAGAGTAGACCCAGGTAGAGGGAGGTGGTATTGGCTCTGGTGAATTAGCCAACATAAGAGTCCCTCTAGCAGAATGGAGCAATTAAAAGTTATGACTGAGCAGTCCCCTATGGAAGCAGAGCAGCAGAATGGAAGTATGCACCATAAAGCATTGAGCTGCTCAGACATGGGATTCAGGAACACATCTGGGGAGGGACAAAAACCAGCAATTCTTAACCACTTAGTACCAAGTGGTTATCATGCAAGCATACATTCGGTGTGACATGTGATATGCTAAATATATTATAAAAAGCTTGACTGTAAGCCAGCTACCTAAAGCTTTGCTGACATCTGGTGCTGAACATAAAATGAGTTTTTCTGTGCAACTAAATTCAAGTTTGAAGCAGTATCTCATGGACAAAAGCTGAATTTCTTCAGTCCACTTCCCAAAGCAGCAATTTTCCACATAGCCTGCCTTGCATGCACGCATGTGTCATTTCAGAGATATCCTCTTCAGGAATATTTGAAGTGAACAACAAGCTGGCAATTGAATGTCATATATCAATCAGTAGGAACATCTAGTTTTTGTCAAGATTTTAGTTCCTGACAGAGCATAGAGTTGATTTTGTAATTTAAGATTGCCTGACTTGAGATACATTTTGTGGCGTACAATACCCTTATTGAGAGAACTGACTGAAACACAGAAAATATTTATGAATTTCATTTTCAAAATCTGCTGTGCTGTAACCCCAGGGTACTTTAAAAAAAGAGTTTAAATTTTAGCAGGGAAGCTTCTGCAGGTCTCGAAGTCTATGATTTCTCTCCAAGTTTAGGTTCTTTTTTCTTTTTTTTTTTTTTCATTAGATTTGTCTTTACTGTGAAACCTGCCCTTGGCAGCATTAAAAGGATTGTCCCTTCATTATCAATGCTCAGCATGCATTGTAATGCTGTGCTCTGTATATAAAATGTAAAACAGAACCCTCAATTCAGCGATGCATGGACTTAGTGTAGGAAACAACACAGTGGCACATGACAAGAATTGTTCATTCAAAGAATTTTTGTAGGCTTGGACCTATTCTTCAAGGGTTTAAAAGCAGTAAAGGTCTCTTCCTATCCTGCTTCATCCCTTGCAAATGATCTATCATCAGTTTTCTTGAGTAACATGATACATGATTTACTGAACAGACAACAATCTGCCTAATATCTGCTTTCCAGCATCCCGTAGCAGATGCTTTGGATGAAATGAAAAACTACCATAGACTGATATTGCCCTCATTATCCTTCCCCGAATTCCAGCTACCAGTGATATATGACCTAAGATTTACCCTAAACCTAAAACCTATTCCTCTTTGGTAAGTAGGTCTAACAGCTTCACTAACTCAGCCTATTATTTTTTTAACTCTCTTGCATATTTGGCCAACATGATGAACAACGATAAGGGGCTCCATAGGCTGTGTCTACATACTTATCTTTCAGAAAAGCAAGAGAGACTCCAACAGAGATGCTCTCTGTTTTCACAGCCACAACATCCTGATTTTCTAGCTATTGGTCTGGCTAGGGGTTTCTAGGTATGCTTCTGTACAGAAAGCGTCAGCTATTTTTACTTTTCTACTAAGTTAGCCAGAATTTACACTTCTCTTTCAACTTTGATTCCCCACCCAGCTCTGCAGGTCTAAATAAAGCAGCTGCCAGGGGCAGAACTGAAGATGATTTGTAAATCACCATTGATTTTTTAATATTCCATTTCTGTAAAACAATCTCAGAACAAAATTATTTCAAAAGAGCTCTTAATTTGTACTTCTCATGTAAACTTCCAGAAGACATGAAATTGATTAAATATATTGAATATATTGGTTAACATGAAAAAAAAGAAAAAGAAAAACCCAAAACAAAACAAAACCCCAAATCCACTGCTGGAAATGTTTCCATGCTCTCAGAAGACTGTCCTTTTTTAATTTCTGCTGAAAAAAAGTGAGCTTCTGCCTTCAGGTTGTTGAAGCTTATCTCTATCACAACCTTTCAGGATAAAATCAGTATCTGAAGGGGCCCTACAGTGATGTTGGAGAGGCACCCTTCATCAGATTGGGTATAAGGAAGAAGTTCTTTCTTTACTGTGAGAGTAATGAGGCACTGGAACAGGTTGCCCAAAGAAGTGGTAAATGCTCTCCTATCCCTGACAGTGTTCAAGGCTAGCTGGACAGACCCTTGGGTGCCATGGTCTAGGGTAAGTCATCCCTGCCTGTGACAGGGGTTTGGAACTAGATGATGTTCAGGTCCTTTACAACCAAACCATTCTGTGATTCTATGATTCTATGATTTAGTTCAAAATGGCCTGAAAAAAAAGCCGACATCATTTTCATATAGGAAACTCGGGCACACAATAGAAACATGTGAAGACTGGGTGGATATAATCTATCTGGATTTTAAAGTGCTTCTGAGGACCTTCTATGGGAAATCTTTGAGGAAAACATGTAGACATGGAATGGAGTTGAAACAGGTCCATCATACGTTTTGACAGAGAAAACTAGTCAGGAGAAGCCATGAGATTGAACATCCAGCCCTCAACATGGCAAAGCATATGGCATATTCAAACATGTTTTGCAGCATGAAAAAGTTAGTTAGGACATAATAGTTAAGGCTGAACTGAGTTTGAACCATTTCTTTGAAGTGCAAATAAACTGGTGTGTGCGTGTGGGGAAATACTTTCCCCTAAATTATGTTGCTATTGCTTTATCTAGAAAATGAGCTTCAAGCCGCTTTACAAATAAGACCAGGATTTGATTTATGAAACCTAACCTTAAAAATGCATCTTTTCACCTTTTGCTAAGTGGAACTTAGCTCTTTAATAGGAGAGTCTCCCCACATACTTAAACTCACTTGTTCAAAGGCTACTGCTGAAGAATTCCCCTCATTTCTGCACGTTCCTGATGAACAGATTCCTTTATTGCAGAAACCGATGCAAGATGTCCCAGTAACTTCATCAATAACCATGTTCTAAAAAATTGATGGCATCTCTCATTCATAAGACCAAAAAATAGTCCATGGGCAAGGAGTGCGATTAACCTTCAGACTATACCTTTTTGTGCAGTGCCCATCTTTTTTGTGGTAATCATCTACCTGTCTGCCGTGGGAGCTCTTGTCTTCCCCAGACGGTGCTGAGTTTCTCTCTCGCACCAAATAAATCCATAGTAGCTCAGAGAGGGGGACCTGCACCACGATCCCAAGCTGTACCCACAGGGCCAGAGAACCACCACTGAAAACACGCAGTTCTTTGAACACTTTCCTAAAAGGGAAAATTTTATGAACCCCCTAGCCCACAAAGTGGTATTACTGACAAAGCAGACATTCCTCCCAAACATTTCAACGCATACATCAGGCTGCATCTCCTCACAAAGGAGGACAAAAGGGGTCTATGCAGGCCGAGGTTAGAGTTAAGAAAAATAAGTGAACAGGGTCTAGGGGTCACTGGGATCAGACAGCAGCCCTAAACCCTGGCTGCTGGCCTGATGCACAGCATCTGTTCTCTATGCGTTTGTACAGCAGGAAATTGCCACTACCTGGAAGGGCTGAGTATGCCAATTTCACATAAGATATCACAGGAGGAATGACACAAAATGTTACCCACCCCAAACAGAAAAGTTTCACTGAATGTAAAATACAAAAGATGTGAAGGCAGAAGAACAGGTCATTGATTACAGCTCTTTGGTACTAAAATAAAATATATCTTTAAAAAGTATATATAAGGAGAAAACTAATATATAATAGTAGTTGGTTTAAAATTCAATGAGGAGGTAGAATTATTCATGTCCATTTTGTTAAAATAGAATCTACAGAAAAGGAAAAAGGCACCTTTTTAATAATAGAAGGGTCTATTTCTGTTAAGGCACTCATCTCCACAATTGCAAATGAGTTGTTTGTGTGGAAATAGTAGTTTGGAAGAACAATCTAGTTTTGTAATAACCCCTCTGATTGTGATGAGTCAGTGAGTGAAAGCTCCCATTTTCACATCTTCCTTCTGCCACTGAAAAAACAACTTTGTTTTCATATTGCTAGAATGCTCCAGCAAACTCCGGAATTTGCTAACATTGTTGGTGGGTATAAATAGAGCACTTTTTGTGCCACAAGGAATCTGCAGCTGCTTGCTGAATACAGACAGTAAGCAAATGCCTTGCACTTGTTACAGATCCACACACTCATATCTTCTCCTCCAAGCTGCTCTGCTCTGAATGAATTTCCCTGGAGTCAAACCTTCATTAAGTGCATTATGTTTCCATAATAAGGAGGATGCTTATGAAGGGTCTCTTTTGAAGTTGCTCGAGGTTAATGAATACCGCAGGTTGATGCTGAGTGAAAATCACAGGCACCTTATGTCATGTGCATAGCAGCTCAGTCTGCAAACAGTCCTCCAAAAACATGGTTTTGGATTATCTGCAGCATGGTGAAAGTGTCATGTCCCCTTGGAACAGTATTTAAACCTGTTCAAATGGTCTCTTGAGTCGTGTTATGTGAATTCTGAAAGGGAAAATAACTCCATTTTACTTCCCCAGCTTTGGGTCATTAAAATCCAATTCTGTCTCTCACCATCAGCCTCTCTTTGAGGGGTAAAAGAGGACTTAAGAATTACACTCTAAATGTCTTGCTTCAGGCATGAGTTATTGCTTCGTTGCTGTATGAATATTCCTATTCTTGGACTTAAAACAGCAAAGAGAACATGTGGCTTGAATTACAAAATATTCAATTGTCTGTGATTGAAGATTAACTAGACTACGGCATCAAACTGACATTTCACCAAAGTGTAAAGGGAATTATGTTTAGAGGTCTATAGTAGATATTAAGAAGAAATTTGATCAGTGGTACATTTGTTAATTAACAGCTAATAGGAGACATGTTGCAGTTTTACATTTTGTTTAAAGATTTTTCTGTAAAACAAAAATACATATATATATATATGTACTTTACAGCACAAATTGACTAAAAGAATTCTGCACCATCAGTAAAATACAGGCAAGGTACATTATCCAAAAGGCTATCAGAGAAGCAGTAGGCTGCTTGCATAAACTTTTTGACATGCTAACATAAAACATAACTACATTCACAGAATCACTGAATGGTTGAGGTTGAAAGGGATCTCTGGAGTTTATCTGGTCCAGCCTCCTGCTCAGGCAGGACCACCAAGAGCATGTGGTCCAGGAAGGTATCTAGATGTGGTTTTTTTTAATATCTTCAAAGAAGGGGAGTCCACAGCCTCTCCCTTAGCCTTCTTTGCTGCAAGGGTAGCTCAAGATCAACTTGGTGTCCACCAGAACACCCCAGGTCCTTTTCTGTCAAGCTGCTTTCCAGCTGGCTGGCCCCTGCTGTGTGCTGGTGCCTGGGGTTGTTCCTCCTCAGGTGCAGGACTTTGCACTTTACCTTGTAGAACTTCATGAGGTTCCTGCCAGCCCATTTCTCCAGCCTGTCAGAGACCCTCTGCATGGCAACACATCCCTCTGATGTGTCAGTCACTCTTCCCAGGTTTATACCATTAGCTGAGAGCACACTTTGCCCCAGCACACAGATCATGTGAAAATGGAAAGATCATATGAAATGTTATCCCCCTGGGATGTACTGCTAGTTACTGGCCTCTAACTAGACTTCGTGTTGCTGACCACTATCATCTGAGCTTGGCCATTCAACCGGTTTTCAAACCACCACAGACTGGAAGAGGTTTGCTCATCTAGCACAGAATTCATCAGCTTTTCTTTGAAGATCTGTGGAAGACTGTCTTAAACCTTACTGAAGTCAAGGAAGAAAACATTGACTGTACTCCCATTGTCTACCAAATCAGTCAACTTATTGTGGAAGATGATCAAGTTGGGCAAGCATGACTTCCTCCTGGTGAATCCGTGCAGACCACTCCTAATCGCCTTTATATTGAAACCAGTAATTTCATCTCCAGAATATCACTGGAGCAGCAGAACTCCAATGGCTTCAGTGGAGCAGATTTTCCAACTCTTTGCCTCTAAGGAGTGTAAGACCGGGTGCATCATGAGCCCCATGAGCTCCCACAACAGGTAGTCTCTTCCCAGAACAGAGGGACTGTGGGATGTAAAAGCGTAGCAGCAATAGTGAAGCCTGATGCTCCCTTGCAGCACATCAACCTTAACCTCACTGACAGAAAAAAAATTTAAAATCATGGGGGAAGCAGGATAGATTTTAAGCTAGAGGAGCTCTGCCAGAATGACTTAAAGGCATTCATTAACTATGCATTGTCTTGTTACAAAGAGCAAACATGGATTGTAAGCTATCTTAGGTATGGGGCAAACCTTTGTGATCTTTCAGCTGATTTTTAAAGCTATGTTTCAATGACTTTCTCTTTTCACCAAAACTGACATATGACCTAAAAATGGTGCAGTGTACAAGCAAGAAGCACCTTGTCCATGTCTCAGGTGTTGCCGAGAAAAGTCTCAACTATTTTGCTCAAAAACATTTACATGCATCTGGACGACCAAAAAGAATTATCCTGTATCATAACCTTGCAACAGCCTCACCCTTGCTTGCTTTGCTCCCATTCAGAGCATGAATTCCAGCGTCTGTTTTATTTTCTTCCCTTAAGCATCATGTGAGGCCAAGGCTAAACCCAGGTGCAACTTTATCCCAGAATGGTCTTTTTATTTAGTATGTATTCAGCTCTTTTCTGTGCTGACTGAGATTACAAAACGGAGGAAGACTGGGCACAAGCCACCATGATGAAGATCCAACATTTTGTTTCTGTCTCAGTCATCATTAGAAGGTTGACATTGAGATTACAGCTTTGCTGTGTCTATGCTTCTTGGCACCACAAAGGCTTAGCACAATGGGGTTGCAGCTCCAAAGGGAGCTCTATGCACATTATTTTGCTGAAGATTCCAGAGTCACTTTGTCTCATAGAAGTAACCACAAAAATATAAACCAAAAATCACACAGGGATTAGGTGCAAGAGTTAGCAGGCACACTGTTCTGAGTACTTTACTAAACAATAATAGACCAGGTTGTAGCCTCAATATGCTAGGGGAAGTACCCCCAAAAGCATACACACTTCGCTAGGACTTTGTTTTGTATTTGAAAAGGTAAGAAAAGGTCCCACTGTAACATTAACAAGGCCTGAATGCTCTCTTTTTGTCTACAGTAGTTGTTTTTTCTGATTTGTATTTTGATTTAGGCTAACTAACTGTTGATAGATGACAGTTACACAGATGCATTTTAACAGAAACAAGATAAACACAAAGCAAGTATATAGCAATACAGATCTCCAAGCATTAATACCTGGAGAAGCGTAATAACCTCTGACAACTTGCTTTCGTCCTTCACTGAACAGAGAATTTAAAGCTCAGTACTACCTACAAGCATTTTTCTGTCTCACTATGGAGATCTCTTCCAGTTCCTTTCTCAGGATCCTGCAAAAAGCCACTACTAGTGATCCCATCTTGAAGTAAAAGTGAGAGAAACAGATTATACCCTGAGTCAGTAGAGAAGAGTATACAGGACAGGGCAGGACTCCTACCTGAGCACATCATGGTAACAGGTGAAGCTGTGATGCTGTTAAGCCTTACAGCCTGATACCAAGTTTTCAGAGCAAAAGTAAGCAAGGTCAGGATACTATAATCAGGCAGTAAGTAAAGCTCAAGGTGAGTAAAGCTCAAACATCAGGCTAATTTCAGGCACCTTGTCTTTTTAATAAGGTCATGTCATTAAGACTCAGTTATGATATTAAGTTCCACTGGTTGACTTTTGTTCAGCTAGTTGGTGTTCTGCTTTATCAATTTTATTTCTGCTTGTGCAGGATAGATTATTATAACTGCAAGCCACCTGGTTCAAAGCAGGTTTAGCTCTAACAGGAGCTCTTTTAACAGCTGTATGACCAGACCAGCTACAGGGCTGTGTCAGCACAGGAGCTCTGGTTAATCAAACTTGGGTTGATATTCAACCCAAATAAATCCCTCATTTGTGGACTCACAGCATTCAGGCATATTCCCCTACCCTTGAACCACTCCCCCTTGTTTTCTGGCTCTTGCAGTGCTCAGCAACATAAAAGTATCATTATGATGCTTTGCAAGGCCATGAGGCTGTGCTGTAGTCCCAGTCATCTGGACTTGCTATGTACTGGGCTCCTATGTAGTAACAGTTCATTGAATAAGCTATTGTCAGGAAGACAGGTCTTAACTCCTGCTTTCCAGCTTTACTCCAAGCTCAGAATCTGTAGACACTGCCCCTTATTGAACGACACAGTTGAATGAACAGTCCTTGAAAGCATTATATAACCTGGACTAGGAACAGAGGTTGGCTAGCTGGACAAACCTGCCCAATGCTCACTGCACCCCATTCACCATGACAAGAATCAGTGGCAGAGGTACCACAATTGTGGATAAGGCAGCATTCAGGGAAACTGGCCAGAGTAATTTTTCTGAAGGAAGAAAAGCAGAGAAAAAGCATTATCTACCAACATCTTCATGTAACTGTAAGTGGGGTTCACGTTAATCCGTTTTGTGCTTGTTGGTAGAAAGTGAAGTGAGTACTACGTGTATGTGGAAATGAATCCAGAACTTCTGGTCTTGAAACCGTGTGTCTCAGAGGAATAATCAATGCCTCCACCTAGCCCCCAGCGTATCACTGATGTTCAGAGAGATTTGCTACAAAAAATAACAGATGAGGACCACTGAAGTTAGAAGGGAAACCAAGATGTTCCCATATTTGATGGTCCCCCTACGGAAAGGGTTCTCTCCAACTACCTACTTCTAGTATCATTATTTCTAACAAAATCAAGCGTTAACATCAGTCTAATTTCCTATATGAACCAACAATCCCAAGAAGAAAATACACTGGCTGCAGAAGAGGAAGCAGGTCTTATGATTAGTGCAAATCTATACAAGGTCTCTGCCCCAGAAGGCTACAATTCT
Source organism: Neopsephotus bourkii (assembly GCF_033783945.1). NCBI lineage: Eukaryota > Metazoa > Chordata > Aves > Psittaciformes > Psittacidae > Neopsephotus > Neopsephotus bourkii. Next base: position 51,105 of record NW_026900735.1, read on the forward strand.
GGAAGACCAGGTAAGAGATGATTGGTAATGCTTTCCCCTGGATATTCATAAAGTGTAAAAACAGCAAAAGGAACCAAAACAAACACTGTACATTGTAGATCTGAATGAACTGTACTTTTCATACCTCTTGCTACAAACTGGGAGGTAAAAGGGAGGAGGCTATGAGTTGCTGTTCATAAGAGAAAGCATTTTGAGGCAGGTCTAAAAGTATTTCCAGACTCTGGATCAAGGAAACGTGATTTCTGAGTTCAGCCCAAACCAAAACCTCCCTGTCCCAAATCCCAGACTCCAGATTTGTTATGCGGAATCCCAAACACTTGGAAAGGGTAGAGATCCCATTTGATTCCATGACAAGTTTCCTGGATAGATGTCCTTACAAAATCAAATTGCCAGCCAGCAATCACAAGTTCTGCTTCTGTTTCCCTTTTGTTTGGCTCTGAAAAGTTTAATTCAAACCACGGAACTCCTGTGAAAATTCACTCACCTTGTAGATATTCGCTTCATGTCACCCACATGCACATTTCAGTTCTACTCATCTATTTATAGTATGCCTTCACCTGTGTAAAATTCTTATAAGGTTTTATTTGTGATGCCCCGTTTTATACAGCAGCTAATACAGGAAGATGACCCATGCCTCCATACCAGAGCTCTCTGACATGGCAGAGACATCACACTATGTGTGAGTCCTGGTGAACAGCCATCCTCCAAGATTTTCCCTAGCTACTTGTGACCGCCTTAATAGATACTGTGCAGGGACCCTAATCATTCCAAAGCAACTTTCCCTCTTTGCATTTAAGAATTATCACTAATATTATCACAGTGAAATAATATTATTGATTACTATTGATTTAAATTGGCTCCCTAGAAAATGCCTTAGCAAAGCCACTTAATCACATTTTGATGTTGCCACATCCCTGCAACAAGTAATTAGATTTCCTGTTTGCCTCAAGAGCCATAACTACCAGGTAAATTACAGACAACTCAGAGCCACCACTGCATGTGAGCCACTGTCTTGAGTACACGAATGCATCGCTCTGGATGACTTGAAATATAAAATCCTGGTTACATTGAATGCACATGGCTCTCAAGACATGATGAATGGGTTCAGTGGGTTTGTTCCCAAAGCTGTAGCTCAGTTTTCAAACTGGAAGCAAACAGATCCTTGGAGAGTGGCATCACAAGTGTTGAGTTTCCCTGTTAAGAGGTGAAAAACTAAGACTGGCTGGTTTGATTTGTAAGCATATTTAGTCAGGACTTTAACCATTTTAGTGCAAGCAAACACTCACTTGATGGAAGAGTTTGTTCACTGATTTCCAGCAGGGATTGTGATGCAGAGAATTGAAATTCAGACAATGTTTGGAAGGTAAAACGTTGCTTCCAGTCCAGCCTTCCTGAATTCTTCCAGTCACCCAACACTTTCAGCTTTAAAGGAATGTTTCCTTCCATGAAATATGATTTATGGAAAGGTCTATCTGATTACAGACAGGCTTTGTTCTCTGCCAGCTCACTTCTGTCTCAGAAAGCACGGCCTGTGAAGAACCCCAAGCCAGCCTTTTACCCAGGAGATTAACAGTTTGAACTTTAAGAAGTCGAACTTTACAGTGTCAGCAAATGAGCCTGGTCCACTGAATTCAAAAGAATCCATGGAAAGTAGTGCTGAAATCTGTTAATAGCTTTTTTTTCTTATACAACTCACAGAGCTCATCACATGTAATTAGTAGTTTAGACTCACACAACATTGAAAATTTTTAAAACACAGTAATTCTTTAAGGGACCTGAGTGTGAGGACTGAGGTTTGCTGTGGGGTGCAGGTAACCTGTTCTTAACCTTACCTGAAATTTCCCCTTTTTCTACCTCAATGCAGCTTGGCCACTGAGGTCTTCCACACTGCTGTCCTTAGGAACTTTCTGTGCTTAATTCCTGGAGTCAGGATTTACTGTGTGGAGGTTTCTGGAAGACAAAACATTGGAGCAAGTCCTTATTCTGCTACAACATTTTGCTGCCTTTTTGTTTCTTTGCATCCTTCCACGCATTCATCATTGTTTTGCTGAGTTTTCCTCATCTCTGAGTGAAATGACCTAGCTTGTACACCAGCTGGTGTTGCCTCATCACCAGAAATAGTCTGGAACACCAGACTTTGGAGCTGCTCAACACCTCCTCCTAAGAGCCCTGGGAGAGTGGCTTTTACAGTCCATTTTTTTCTCTGCTGTGTTTAGACTCAGTCCTAGAGTCCCTATTACTTCTCTAAGTGTCTCTGAATGTGCCACAGTGATGTGGAGAAGAGGAGGAAAATCAGAAAGTTATGGACTCTGAGAAACAGATGGAGAACAAAATTCAGCTTGACTGAGATAGATGAGCAATCTCTGACAGTAATCTAGGCAAACTGCATTGCCTTTATATCTCTAGATGACTCCATTTTCACATGAACTGATGGGCTTGGCTTTCCTGTGGGTGTGTCAGAGGCTATGATCAAACTCTGGTCTCTAGGACCCTTCTCATTTGACATACGTTCTTGGCCAAAACATTTTGCTTTGTTACATTCGAAAATAATATATCCAGGTGTGTCTATAAGCATGATTTTAGCATCACAAAATCTGAGCTTTCACTTCAACTATGCAATTTTAGAGAGCAACTACGAAGATTCACAGGTGACACAAAGATTTCAGTGACCAGCAAGCTTCTGTCAGTGAACACACTGCACAAAGATTAACAGAAGCAAAGGTTTGCCTGGAGAGCCCTGGGGCAGGGACAGTTGTACCCAGCCTATTTCATTTTTCTTTCTCACAGGATCTTCAAGCTTCCTATTTTATAGTTTAGGTTTCTTTTTCCTTCAAACAGGCTTCCTGGGATCTGGCCCCTTTGCTAGTGTGTAAATGCAACAGAAAATGTCACAGGCTCAGCCCAGGGCCTCTGGTAACCCTGGACTGTCTCAAGGGCAAAGCCCTGTGCAGACACATAGACCCACACACAGAGCTCCCTGCTCATGCTGCTCTCGGTTCAGCTCATGTTTATCTGCATTCCAGCACACATACAGCTAAAGTGAAATGACAAGTCAAATAAGAGTTTTAGGGAATGAGGTAGGAAAGTAAGGAACTGTATAAACACAGAGATCACACAGACAGATTTGCCATCTGACAGAAACAGTTTCCTAATACCTAATGAAACTACTACACAAAAACCGAAGTAGAAAGATGTGTAGAGTACAGGTTGCCACATACATTAAATGCTTTCTTGGCATAAAGGAGTTAAAAGGACACTTTCCAATGGTTAACATTTTGCAAAGCGTACCCTGCCCATGTAAAACAGGAATAGTCCCAAGGCAGTCACTGGGGATGCAGCTTCACATGTTGCAGGAGTGAAGGATGCAAGTCCCAGACCTCATCATGAGCAGTTAAATTCTCATTTGGGAGGTGTTCACAACTCTGAGGTGCACAGAAATAATGATAAAGATGACATAGACAAGGAATTTGCATACTGGGATAGGCTTCTGTCAGCTAGCAAAGGAGACCTCTCAAAGGGCTGTCTGAGCTTTCCATCTAGGCTCAGGATGTAGCTAAATAGTTATCTTTTTATATTAAGTGATATTTGAAGTGAAATATGAGACCTATCAGAAGTAGCATTTTCTTTACATACGTGAATGCATACAGCTTTAAATTAAGCCATGTCAGGTCACTCTGATGTTGAATCACATCCTGTGAAAATATGCCACAGACTGAGTATAACTTTCAGTAGTTGCAATATTAGCCATTATCAATTAAGATAAAGACCTACCTTCACAGACAAAAAAACTGTTTCAACTATTTGATTTATGATGCAAATATGTGTGGAATGAATACAGAGCTAGGCCCATGGTCCTGCTTTACTGACAGTTCCATATATTCCTGCTCGGAAAAATGCCAGGCCGTGACAATCTGCAGGTGAGCTGCTGCACTGTTCTTGCTTTTGTTTCAAAACCTTGTGTTTTAGCATCAGTCTGACTTTCCATCTCCTCTTATAGAACAGAAAGCAGAGGTAATATATCACAGGACTGTCAGGTGCAGACTACACAGATTTCAGACAAAGGGAGCTAGATAAATGGGCCAGTGGAGGCAGAAGACAGCTTGACTGGTAATAGGGTAACTTGCTGGATTTAGAAGTTGACTTTGCAAGGGTAAAATACAGAACTGGCACCATTTGCTCTCCTCCGTGTTCTTGGCAAGCGGGTTTCTCTATTAATAGAGCATCAGTAGCTCACCAGCCTCGCAAAGGCATTTTGAAAAGCCTTCCCTGATCCACTGATATTGCCTTCCATTCTGAAACATTTCGAAACAATGTATTAAGATCCTACTTTTATTTGGAAAAGACCCAAGGTTTGCCAAGACACCATGCGCAGGCCCCCAAGTCTGCACACTACGCAAGTGCTCTGTGCTGCATGTAGTGAAAGAGCAACATCTTTCCCTGTGAAGCTCTAGGCTGTGTCCGGCCTGAGCCCGATACAGCCTTAGTTGAGTCGATATCCGTGGCTCAGCGTAACTGCTAAAATTTGCATGAAGAGAAAAGCAGAGAGTAGCCAACATGTTACCCTGTGAGTTATTTATTGCAGTGCACTGCCCAGGCCAGAAAGTTTCAGGCCAATTTGTTCTAAAGCATGGCTTCACTGCATGTAACAAATGAGCTTTTCTGAGAACACGTTTCCATTCTCAATCAATCTTGGAAGACAAAGCTTTCCTGACTTAATGGCTGACTAGGCTCAGAGTCACCGGAGTAGCACACACTGATTGGGAAGAGTAAGAAGTATCAGGATTATTTACTCCCATAATTTTACCTTTCTTTTGCTTCACCTCTTGAACCTATTTGGGCAGAAATGGGTATCAAAATCACAGATGGCCTCAAGTTTAGTTCACATAAAAGGGTACTAACCACCCTCGCTGCACTGATGTGAAGAGGGCTGAGCAGCCTTCATTGTACCTGAAAGTTAGGCTCAGATGTGACTCCTAATTTTGTGGCTCTACCCAAACTGAAGATCCCGTTCTTCAAAATAGATTCAGCACCTGTGCTTTGGGAAACATTTTAGTAAACCCTGTAAAATGCACACCGTACGTGGGCAACATCATGCAAAACAAGGTTACTGAACTTTAAGTAGAAGTAAAAAATTCAAAGAAGCAGCACTTCCAGGAGTTCTGGGAGACCACAGGTGCACCTCTGTCACCCTCAGGTCCTGCCCTTGGTCTTTGAGTATAAGAACTCAAAGACCAGACAGAACTTGGCCAGCTTATTGACACATATGCATAAACCGAGATGATGCAAAAACTTTTATGTGTGTCAGGAGCTCTAGCCACATTGCTTACAGACAAGGAGAAGGGACAATGCCTTCAGTACAGTGGGAAACTTAAGGGAATGCTATCTTCTTCACTGAAGAATTAAGGGATTATTTAAATAGCAACTGTCAGATGCCAGAGTGTAGGCAGCCAACATGATAATTTTCCTTATTCATCTTTGAGCACATCATTCTGTTTGTTGAACACAACAGAAGCTGCTGAATTTAGCAAAAGGCTCATAAAATATTTCCCCTAAAATAAAAATTGCTTCTCCTTTGAGAAACCAGAGTTACAGCCTTGCAGGATATTTCCTGCTTAGACCTGCAGCTTTCCTGTAGGACTGCCTTCACTATTTTAGAGAAGTCAAATGGTGGGGCATTTTAGTGTTAGTTGTATGGTAACACAAATGGCTTGCTTCTGTTTTACCAGTGGTTTGTGAGGCAGAAATCCTCCATTGTCATCACATTACAGAAGTGGTTAACTTTAATCTCATCAAGAACTACACTGAAGAAATTTTCTGGTCAGTTATTTGTTTACCTAACACAAAAAAGATGCACTCTGAAACTCAGAGTAACACATTGCTAAAACTGGGCTCCCTGAAAAGCTAACATCTTACAGGATCAATTAAGTTACAGACAAATACATTAGGAATTGCACAGTCAGTTCTTATAACATCATATATGTTATGTTAAGAGCAGATTTACAGGAAATGTTTATTTTCCTACACAGGCCATACCAGCGCAGTCAAATATATTCATTGCAATAGTCCTAGCTCTGCTTCCCTCTATGCCCATACAGCTGGAGTCCTTACAAAGGAGACTGTTTCTTCAGTGTACCTCCGTGGTTCTTCGAAGGGTCTACAAAGATGCCATAAAAATAGGGACCCTCATCTCTGCTTGTTTATAAGGACTACTACTGCATCATCTTTTCCAAAATCCTTGGGAAGAGAAGGACCAGCAAGGAAGCTGTTCCTGAAAACAGCTTGCACTCTATGGAACTCTTCCAGAAACCCACAGCTACATCATTGTAATGCTAAACTCCTCTTAACATATTGCGGGGTAAAGTTCTTTCCTGTGTCATATTTTAATTGTTGTGTCGTTTGGCATTCCTTACTTTTTAAAAGCAAATTCTCCTTACTCTTCATTGACCAAGCTAAATACACTTCAGCAAGCTGCATGATCATTTAGAAAGGAGTATTTCTGTATACGGTCAGCTGTATTATCTTCTGATGACTGTGTGTCACATTATTCCTGCTACAAGTCTGATTTTGAAGCCTATGGAACAGGCAACAGCCCCAGAAACAATAGCAATGTCTGGTGTGTTAATGCTGCAGTTCTCTAAAAAAAGCCAGGGACTGCTCACACAGGCACATAATCCTTCTTTACCAAGGTTTTCCAACAAGAGCCAGTGTATTTCACCTTCAGCCTTTCCTCTTCTGAACCCATAGAAGACTAAGCACTGAGGTAATACCAGCCCATTGAGAAATCAACTTTGAGACAGAAAAAGACAATGGAATAGTCTTAGTTAACTGAATTTGAGAAATTAATTACAATGTCTTTCCATATAAAATCTAAGCCTTAGAATACTGATAGCCCACATTAACATGAAGAATAGGCATTTTACACACTGAATGTAAGAAGCAGAGCTGAGATAAACACATGACACAGCCACTACCTTGCCAGCAAGACAATGTTGTCACATATACTTACAGAGACATGTTTTTAAATACAAGTATATATGCTTTTGCTTAAGCAGTTTACATGTGGGCATATCAATTAAATATTCCCAAATCTGTCAATGAAATTTCAAAATAGTTTTTTACTATAGCAGTGGGTATCAGCCACAACAAATGTTTAAGCACATATTCCCCAGATACACCACCAATTGTAGCCTTTGAAGATGGCACTAATTTGGAATTATGCTTTCCAAGGGAATTATTCAAACTCACATAACTGAACCATTGCTAAATGTTACAAAACACTTTCACCACCGTGGAGGTGAGTCACTCAATTCCAATCCATACAGTAAAGGAAATGCTGCTTGCAGTTAAGTCTTAGCCCTTGCCTAAACTTTGGCAGGAGAGGAGCCAGAAGCCACCTTCCCTTTGGATGGCAAAACCGATACTGGAAAGAGGAGAGACAGATCCTTCTGCCTTCTTTCATGTTGTAGCACTCCCTGAGTACAACCTGCAGGGCTGAATGGAGTGGGGGCTCAAGGGAAGGCTGTTTCTGATTTTGTGATAATGGCAATGGTCAGAGGCTCCTCCTGGACAACATTTTCTGATGGGCAGCTTCCTCATGTGGGGGCAGGCATTGCAGCCCTATCAGGGAAGGCTCCTCCCATTCTTGATGAACATGAACACATACATGGCTCGTGAGTTCACTGCTGTCACGCTGCTGCAACAGACCTGGCTGTTTAGGGGGCTTTAATTTAACCTCAGCTGTGGCAATCAAGAGGGCTCTGCATAGCAATTTTAGCAGAAACATGAGTCATTTCCACCTCTTGAACAGCTGTTCTTTTGCTGCCTACACTTTGGGCCATGCGAATAAGCCCCCATACAAAGCAACCAGATGCCTTTTCATTCATATTCCAGATTTGCCAGTCTTCACATCTTTTATTCCCAAAGCAGGCAACCCTATTGTGTAAATAATTCACAGCTTCCTAGCAAAACCGTCACTGGTGGACACAAAGAATCATGATTAGACTGATAATCTGAAAGTCTGAGCAATTTCAAAGGTTCAATAAAGAAAGTATTGAGATTATCCTCCGTTCCTGAGCTGGCCCATACTCAGAGAATCACTTCTTCTAATAACAACAGCAGTTGTGTGCCTCTATACACAATAAGCCAACTTCCACTAGTAAGCATTCACCTAAGCTATGGGGCAAAATATACAGCATGCAGCTCTTCCTGCCTGTTTGCCTACAATGCCTTGTATGCCAACTGGTGCAAAATGTGCTCAAGCCCGATGACATGGGGGCCGTGAGGCAGCCTCCAGTGCAAGAAAAAAAAGCTGCTACAACATTGAAACAACATTGTCATCTGGCTTGTATAACAGTGGCATGCTCATCATAGGAGAGTTCTGACCATTATTACCTTGCTTGGCCTAACATCCACACAGTTCTTCTCTTGAAAACTGGAGATGTAAGAGTGTCCTGGGTTCAACAGAGGCAGTCATTTTTTTCTCCTTCTTAGTAGCTGGTGCAGTGCTGTGTTTTTGACTTTCAGCCTGGGAACAGAGCTGCTAACACCGATGTTTTTAATTTACTGCTCAAATGTTTAGACTGGACATAGGACTTTGAGCCTCATGCTCTGCCAGGAAAGCCAGGAGGAGGGGAAGCCAGGAGGAAGCAGAGACAGGACACCTGACCCAAACTGACCAAAGAGGTATTCCATACCACAGCACGTCGTGCCCGGGAGGTAACTGGTGATTACCCCAGAAGGCACTCTCTTCTCGGTCAGGCTCATTTCGGTGGGTGGTATTGTATTCTCTTCCCTTGTTATTTCTGTTATCACTATTATTATTGGTGGTAGCAGTAGTGATTTGTGTTATACCTTAGTTACTAAACTGTTCTTATCTCAACCCGTGGGAGTAACATTCTTTCGATTCTCCTCCCCATCCCTCCGGGAGCTGGAGTTGGGGGGTGGAAGAAGGAAAGAAAGAGGGGGGGAGTAGAAACTGTGTGGCTGATTGGGTTTAAATCACGACAAAGATCAGCATGAAGATTCAATTAGATTAAGAGATTACTTGTTTTGATGGCAAAGCAAATTATATTCACAATCAGAACAAGCATCAAAACGATCTCATCCAGTTAATGAACTTGAAACATTTATACTTTGATATTTAGTGCTGTCAGTTTCTTTCCAGAATCTTTATGTAGTTTCCAGTTGCTGAATGATAGTTACATGTTCAAACCCAAGCACAGCAATGAAGTCTTCAGTTTCTCAATATGGTAAACAGGGCTACAGAATTGCTCAGGTAAACAGCAGGCAAAGGCCTGACCATCATTATGTGATTCATACCAAGGCTTTGCTGCTGTTAACAGGACTGTGTTGTTTTTTTAGTTCTCATTTAGAAGGAACACAGCCTACTCCACACCAAGAAGTGGGAAACCTTTTGGACATTGGTGAACTTGTCCAGACACTTGTACAAACATCAAAGGTATGGATTCAGCTTGTAAATATGGCAGCCAATAGGTCCTGACTTGAGATTTGTAAAGTCAACAACAAAAGCAACCCAGTGTTCCAGTTGCCATAGGCAGCAGAATTGCTTTTGTTGTGCTTTCAGAAGGTCTTTCCAGCTGAGAACCTGATGGCTTCTAAATATTCCTTCCCAAAGGAGGCTTCTAACAGCTGACCAAAATAGCTCTTTTTGCAACAGAATGATCACCCTAATACAGTCATTTTCCCATTTCCCCAAGCCCTCCTTTAAAGCCTGTTGTGTTACTCATGGGATCAGAGATAAAAAACACCCCTCTTTTCAATTATAATCTAGTACTGAGGTGTCCTGCTCCTGAGAAATTGTGAATGCTCAAGACTCAGTTCAGGCACAAAAATTGCCCAGTAGCATTTTTATGAGCCCAAGAGCTAGACGGAGAATAAGCTCATTCCCCAGTCATCAAAGATTCCCTATTTGTAGTCTTTCGATGTTTCTGTCTCTGTAGCTATTAACAAACTACTTCACAAAGCTAGAATGCCTCATTCTCCCCTGACACTGCTAGTCAGTTTGAGTTCACAAGAGGAGGAGTGAAAGTGCTGCTAAGCAAACCAGAAGCATCATCAGGGCAAACGGAGTGAAGAGTTGACAGTGTATCCTCCATGTAGTTCATAATTACGACCTGCTAACACTTCGCTCAGGTATATGGCAAATAAGTCCATAAGATGTGTAATGCTCTTGGCAATGAGAAATGCAAACTACTCTTTAAAAGCTCTTTTTTTCCTCTTTACTTCAGACATCTAACACTATCCCCACCACTAAATGCACAACAAAGTTATTTATTTTATAGACATTTGGTGTAAAGGCTGCCTTCCTGGAGGTGTTAAAATCCATTAGATGCTGTAAGCTATTGTAAACCAGCCTTGGGGAATTAAGAGTCAATTTATCTCTTGTCTGGCACTGGAGGAGGCAGGATAGCGAGGACAAGTGAAATGTGAGTGACAGCTTGTTTTCCTTTGCTTCCACTTAGCCAATCAGCATGTAACTGCCTTGGCAGAAAAGAGACAGCTCTGAAAAATAAAAAAAAGAAGCAGAGGAGAAAACAGCAGGAGAGGAAAAGGGAATCGTTACCTGCTAACTAGCTAAGTACCAGGCTTTGTACATTGTATACAGCATACTGGGGTGTCCTGGCACGCAGCAAATATCATGCACATGTGGAAGTGGAGCCCCAGAAGACAGCAGGACTACATCTTGGCTCTACCAACATGCCATCATCACCTGAATGACCAGAGCAGGAAGATGTTTGGAGATGGATCTGTTTGACGGGCATGCAGCCCTTGGCTCTCTAACAAGTACTGTCTGGCGATCATCATGCCAAGTGCTAACCTGTGTGGTGGAGTGCTCTGACCTTCAGCTCTCATAGCAGCCTGCTGTTGAGGGGGGGACAGAGTAAGGGTGTCTGTAAGTAGCTCTGGCAGACATACTGGTCCTCACAGATTCATAACCAAGACACTAAAGCAGTAACAGAGTGACTTAAACCCTAACACAAGTACAGCTTTCAAGGAAGAATTTGCAAGGAAGTTAAATGGACAGTGGCTAAGAAGTGGAAACTGAAGAAGAATGGGTTTCCCTCAGCCCTGACAGACCTTCAGCTTTGCAGTTTTCACAGCAGAGAGCACAGCCTTTGCAACTGTCTTTGCCCTTATTCAAGTGTGAGAAGACTCCAATCTTCCCATGCATCTGCTTAAAGAAAGACCAAATGTGCACAAATGCCAGGCTGAGACTGAGATACAGAAAGACTGTGACTGACAAGTAGTGCTAACATAGGTGTAGAAAATAACAGCTTTTGTAATCCTCATGCTTTTCTCAAGGAACAGGAAATTTATGGTTCTGTGAGTCTTTCAGAGGAATAAAAATCCTTTTGTTTGAGTTCTTTTGTGTTTCTTATCCTTAGCTAGATACTCATGATCTTCCTTGAAGTTCTTCATGTTGCCTTGCAATTCTGAGGACTAGAGAAAATCCATATATAGTGCTTATATTTGGTGCAGGGCTCACAAACATAGCCATAAATGCATAATATTAATTATAATGCATAATGAATATAACTGACTGAGAAATGGGAATTCTCAGAGCCAACATATTATTCTGGGTCAAATCTCAGCCCTGAAAGTTAAATAGAACTGAACCTATTTCTTCATAGCAGATATGTCTGTGTATATTTTCAAGGGAAATATCTCAAATAATTAACATGTCTTAGTTTTCCAGTCTCAGCAAGGCAGATAAACACTGTGCTTCCTTGAACTGCAGAGAATTAGGGGTAATCCAGTTTTAGACCTAGCTTGATACCTGATTAGCATAAGAATGTACCTTTTAACATGCTGTTACTGTGTTCATAACAGCTATTTTAGTTCTTAATACCGATCAGCTGAAGTAATTTTTGTTTAATCTTGTAACTTAATTGCTCAAAAATACCCTAAATGAAGACAAAATCACTTGGCTGACACTTAGAATTTTCCCACAGAATGTTGCCCCCGAGATTTTCCCACTAATCCTTGCAACTTCTTGCTCTTTCTTTTGCCATGTGTTACCCCTTACCTGTCCTTCTCTGTGAGTTATATTTCATTGGATCTCAAAGACACCATTATTTTTCCCATACCCAAGGGACTTCTGCCGGTGCCTTCTTACCATTTTCAGGTGTTTTCAAGAATGAACTCACTTCTGGAATTATAAAAGCTGGGCAGTATAAACTGTCCTTTACCTCTGCCTACAGAGTGTCAACATTCATGTGGGAGCCTGTCATGCTCTAACACCTCCACATGGGAATCAGCCAAGTAATAAAGCAGTTCTAATTCAGCAGAGATATCAAGGAGCACAACTGCAGCTGACATCAGTATTTTTAGGTACTGGCTGAGTGAATTTGACTAGGTCAGTGGTGTTTTGAAATAAGCAATAGCTTCCAAAAGGAATCAGGATTTCCACCCCAAACATGTCTGTCAAGCCCAGGTATATCTTTCAGGCACTGACATAGTGCTTTCCAGACAGGCTATGCACATAAAGGATTACCAACTAGGCTGTCCTCAAAATGCAGTTTCTGACACAGTCTTGTTACACCAAAAGGAAGAGAGGCAGGTGCCCCTCTTCTTTATATGCAAGTGACAGCACATAAGAAAACTGCATTTTCATTTCAGCTTCCTCAGTCTAGGGTTTTAAATATCTTTCAAATTCTGGTGCTATGTCAGATTCAGGCTCATCTCATCATCAGAGTTTGCAGCATCACACCATGGAAAGTGGCTACTTTTTGTATTTCCCTCCCAGGTAAGAGACTAACATTATACCAGTACCTACAGAAGGTACTTGTTATTTGTAATTCTTATTACAAATTACATATTTGTAATAAGGTTTTCAGTAAGGAAGAAATTATCATTTAACTTTTGAGGTGTACAGGAAGTTTGGAACAAAACCATTTTATCTTTAATACTTCCCAGACTTTTGCATGTGGAAATAGGTATGGCAGCTGTCCGCAACCTCTTTGCTCCCTCCTCCCTACCTGCCTTCCCTAAACAGAAGAAGCAATCATTTTATAAACGTGCTGGCAGCTGCAAAAAGATCTTGCTGCTGAGAGTTCTAAAAAGACATAATTTTAAACTTTCCACTGGTTAGGATATTTTATGACATGGAAATTTTGTATTCTAGGCACTTACAAAAAGAGACCCCAGCATCCCAGTCACAACCAAACACATAGTAAGAATAATCCTCCTATTTATCATTTCAGACTCTACCTTTTTTGTGAATTACCTCCCTGAAGGAAATTAAGGGAAACTGATGGAGCTCATTCAGGAAGCTTCTGAGGCCCTTTGTCCCAAGCCATCCTTGCCTGTAAGAGTAGACATGGTAAGAGTCATCCTTCATATGGTCTACTCAGTCAGTAGTTTTATGCTTTAGCATTAAAAATGCATTGCTGGGTGGGAATCAGGGTGAATGTGCAATGATGCCAGGTTAGCGCTTCCTGGGGAGCCTGCAGGACTGCAGTTGTCTGATGAACATCCCCATCTGAAATATCCCAGTGACCGGTGTAAGCTTAGGGTCACTGAGAGTGCCATAACAGATTTGTCTCTATCTTCTTTGGTGTGAAGTGTCAAACTAGTTGGAAATGCAGTTGCCCATCATATGACTGTAGCAGCTGTTCCCTGATTCCTGAGGTTTCATGCCATTTTACGTACAGCAACTAGACTGTTCTGGGTATCAGTGGCATCAGCATTCCTAATCCAACGTTTCAGATGGGAAGAAATTAGCAGTAAAATTTACAAGTGTACTGCTGAAAGGAGACAAAATCTGTCTTCTAAGTCAGTTTGATACAGCTGTCCTCTGGAGCCTTCTCTTTATTTTTTGTTTGCTTGTGCCAGAATCCAATCGAGCAAATAACAGGTAAAGCTTCAATGACTTAGAACCTCTCCTTTAAAGCCAAGCTTGAACAAATCATTTACCTATTGCAGGCAAATTATAGTTTTTTTCTGGTCTTGACTATATTAACAAGTAGTAGGAGCACTGGGGGTGTTGAATTTTCTTACAATTTTATTGTTTTATTCACACAGGTTGGATCGTTGCAATGGAAAAAAAAAAAATCCTTGTTTTTTTTTGAACTTTGCTAGTTCTTACAGTTGGCTGTGTCCCAGAAAAAAAAAAGGACAATGGGAGATCTGAGTCAGAATGCCTTACAGCTCTTGAGGAACCAAAAAGAAGAGAAGGATTTTCTACACCATTAAGTATTGATTGCTCCTTTCTTCTGGGTAATCAACACACAATCTGTGGTAAAGAGCAAAATTAAAACTTTAAGAGTCTCCTCACATTAGTCTGCTCAATTTTCATTACAGAAGTGCTGGATTCTGCTTTCCTCTATTCATTATAAGAAATACCATTTCTTTCCAGGGTCTTCCTTACTGTTTTCAATACCATCACTTCTGGGTTTAAGGGAGAATCCAACAAAATAGGGGGGTGGAGTGGAGGAAAGAACAGAGAAAGGTGCTGGACTGTTATGTTTTGCTAGGGTTGAATTCCCTCGGCTCTTTTCATTTGGAATGTGGCAGTGTCAGAACTGCAGAGATACTGCAATCTCCTAAGAAGAAAAACGCATTTCAGATACAGCTTCTCTGTGTATCATTGCCTTTGCTACCAAGGTGAAGACAAAAAGTAAATCAATTGTCCTCTCTTGGTTCAAACATGCATGAACTAAGGAGAGTAAGTGAGGCAGAGGCCTTGGCCTCAGTTGCCTAAGTACTGCTCAGAAGCACTTGCAGAGAAAGAAGTAAAAGCTGGCAGCTGTACTTACCAAGACCAAAGCCCCATGTAAGCCACTGTCGTCTGATAGAAACATGTAGGGGAAGACCAGAAGAACACAGCAAGCAGTTGGCAGCCTTTCTTGAGCTGAATCTCAGTTTCTGGATGTTACGGACTTAAATCTGATTGTCCTTGGATTTTTTATCCCCGAATATGTCAAGCAGTTCCCAAACACTGGATTTTAAACAGGTTCGAAGTACCCTGTGCCAGTGACTATAGCTTGACCAAATTACATTTTCTTATGGCCAGAACACATCCCTGGCTGACCTGAGCACCATGCATCATGAAGGCTATTGGTCTTATTATGTGAATGTCTTCGCTTGAATTCAACGTCAAAATCGTGTTTTGTCCTCTTTGAGCCCAGCTGTGTACTGAGATTTTGCAAACATCTTAGTAGTTTTGACCCCCAGACTTGCTGCAAATCTGCTTTGGCAACCAGTGGTGCATCAGCTGCTGTTACAGAATGATATTTTGTTGGTACCCATAGAGAAAGACGTTTCCCAGTCCTTTGGTGAAGACATGGTTCATGTCTACCCACACATAAGTCAGAAAAGGGAGGGATAAGATGAATGTTGCCAGACAACTGGAGATTTAATGTAATTATTCTGAGCTCACCAGGAGTCCACTGTAATCACCATCAAGGGAAAAGAAGTAGAGCCAGTTCTCGAGGCTTTGGCAGAGCAGGCTTGGACAGGGATAAGGTAGAGCTTATTCCCGAATAGCTGCAGCTCACCACAGCCTCTCCTTTTCTGGCCAGATGCCAGTAGTGAGTAGTCATAAGATGAGAAGTACTACCAGGTCCACTCCTCAGGTACTACTAAAATAAAAGCAAGCAGCGATTTTTCATATTTGGCTGTGTGATATGGAGAGAGACGGCACACACTTGGGAACATTGAATATCACAGAAAACAAGTGAGGTGGTCACAAGGCAGAGTGAACACAAAGTTTGTCAGCTGTTTCATTAGATCACCAGTACTAATGCTATGTATGTGTCACCAGTACTAGCTCCTGTAGTCCAGACATATTATGAGGGAAATTGCTTTTTGGTGGAGAGGCAGTCTTTTACCCTGCTAGACAGAAAGCTTTGAACGTGGCACACTGTCTCCTCACTGTTCTGCCACAAGTAAGGAGACAAGCTTTGTTTTCATGACAATAAATTCAAATCCTTATTCTCTGGTGTGTCTTTAATAGTGCTTTGGAAACGGATCTAGCTTTTAATTGGAGTCTCCGGAATTTAAAATTGTATTGCTGTCAGTGGAGCCAAGCAGCTGTCTCGGGAAAGAAAAAGAATCAAAGAAAATGGTCCTAGCTTTGTCACATAAATAACAAGCAGCCACAGTTCTGCAGATGCCTTATTTGAGAAGAGCAATATGATTAATTTGAAGTGGGATGGTGTTCTTGTAGCTGACCTTGAAGAGTTCTCAGTCAAGGGCTTTGAAGCAGGATGAAATGTCTTGCTAGAAATCATCAGACATCAACAGAATGGCATTTGGCATAACTTTAAACAATGAAGGTTACGTTCAAGGAACCACTTGGCCTTGGGAAAGTCAGGTCCTGGTTACTCCCCCATAGTTGCCACATAAGTCACCACTATTTCAGACCAAGAGTCATGGTATTTTCCTACAGTAATCTCTTAGAGTGGTATTCTTCGGGGAGTATGAACTGCTTCAAGTCTGCTCTCTCTGCAGTAGGTCAGCATTTCTCTGGTAGAAGTGTTAGCAGTTAGACAAATAAGAATTTCATTGCAGCTGTCAGCGCAATTAGGCCAGTGGTGGGAGGGTTTGGAAATGCAACTCATGTTGTCATTAAGAAAAGATGAAAGGGGAGTGGGATGTGGGTGTAGAAAACAAGCAATCCAGCCACGTCTGTTCTCCTACATGGAGTTCATAACATTGGAAGCAGCAGCAAGATAATTAACCTAATTGATTATGTATATGTCATCGAATTAAGAAGATGAATTTAATATGAACCTCATCACTTACTCTCTTTCCTGTTCTGAGTCCCTGCCATACGTGAGCACTCTTGTTAAAAGAGCTGTTTTCAAGCTACAGTTTCTAATTGTTATAGGGCCCTTGGAAGACATTGAGAGAAACATCTGCCAGCAGGAGAAAGTGTACAACAACCTGCTGTTGAGTATACTGGTGGAGGTAAATCTCAGTCCTGCTGGCATTTAAGATTCTGCCTGTTTCTTTTATAACTTCAGCTTCTAAAATCTTCAAGTCCACGGGTACTAGAAATCAGTTCTGCCAGCGTGTCACATGATGGTCAGTTGTAAAGGACCAGAGAGGCCCTAGAGAGGAACAAAGGACAAGAAACACAGTCTAGCAGGACTAGACATCTACTTTGCTAATGTTTAGCCAAGCCTTAGTCCGTCAGGAAGGTCTGAGACATCAGTGTAGCTGAAATGTAGCCTACTGGTGATGTATGTGGAAGTATGTTTTCCCTTATTTATTGCTTCCCTCAAGAAGCATTGTTGTACCCAGGCAGATTCTGGAAATAAATCTATTTTATGCAAAGCTGATATGATAGTGTGATTCATTTTCTCTGCATTAGATTAAGAACTTTACAGGCAGTTGAACTGCTAGCAGTTTGCACTTCAGTCTGTTTCAAACTTCAGAAAATAAAATTTTTGATTTTAGATGCTTATGTGTGAAAGTTACTCATGAAACAAAGGATTCGTTGTAAAATACCATTTGACCTCTGAAGCAGGAAACAAAATTTGCAGCCTAATGGACAAAATGGCCCAATGTTTATTTTAACGGATAACACTTTCTGTATCCATTGTATTAGTTGACTCGAAGCAAAGCTTGACTGAAGCAGTGCAAAATCTACCTATTTAAAGAGCTCTGAAGACTACTCATGAATTGATGGGCTACTCTCTTTCTATGCACCTTCATCATGCTTTAGCTCTTCCCCATCTCCCGCATACAGTACTGTGCACAAAATACAGCGTGAAAACAGAGATACTTAGCAAACTGCTTAAAATTTTAATCAAGTGCCCCCTCCTGTGGATGTACAGCTACATGCAGTCAAACACAGCTTGAAGAAAGGATCAGAAATATCTTTAGAAAAACTCGAATTTGATCCTGTGAATACATAAGATTAAGTGGCTTGCAGCACGGTTTGGTCTTTGAAAATCTCTTTCATTTAAAGAACTTTATTAGTGTTTGCTCCTGTATGTACTCCATATAGCTAGACCCCTTTTGAATGTCATAGTTTAGAGAAACAGTTCTGCAAATTCAGCCCAAATCTTCACAGTAGTATCAATGATAAGAAGATCAGTGGTAGTGTTTATATCTGGACACGATCAAACAGGAAAACTGTGTGAAAAAAAGATGTAGAATGAGGGAAAAATAATGAGGGATTAGCTACTATTTCTACTGCAAAGGGAAATCCTGTCATGGTACTGTATAGAGAGATCAGGGAAGATTTAACAGGATTCACGTTCTTACAGCTCATGGGTAGTGACTAGTCAGTACGAGCTTCTGAGGACATCTCCTAAATATGACCTTGGTCCCAAAAAGCATTAGCTTACAGATTTGCCCCACAGCTCGGCAGAATCTGCTCTTTCCAAGGTTAGTTTACAGGCTGCTGCTGTCTACAGTACCCAACCAGCCTGCTCAAGTTTTCCCCAGTGCGACTCAACTCTTCTTCACTGCAGTTTAAACATATTGCTTTCTAATTACCATCACAAGGCTTTAACTTTCCTGGAAAACTCTGGCTTTTGTACTTGTTCCAAGAAGACCAATTGCTTAGTCTGCCTTCAGAGGTCTTTCAACACATGCCCTGGTCCTACATACATTACAGGCAAGTTAGTCCCTGTCAGTTCACACTGTCAGGGACCAACAGGAAATATCCATCTCCCCTGTAAAAGATGGGAGGATTGCAGAAAAGGGCAGCTGTAGGCTAAGCATGGAAACTAAAGGCTGTTAATGTATTAAGGCCCCTGACTGTAATGTTAAGGAGTCTAAAGCCTAGTCCTCAGGACAGTGCTGTAGTGGCAAGTATCCAAGATCAGAAGATAGTATTCTGGAAATAGTTACAGAGAAGGGTAAGTGACCTAAGCTTTATTTCTTACTGAAAGAAGGAAAAATTTGGTAACACTTAAAAAGAGAAAACTCTAAACCGAAAAGTTAATTCCAAGAGCATCCTATGAGATTTCATTTCAACTTACCCAGCTGGTATAAAGCGGCAGGAATTCCCAAGTGGTCCACTTTCTTTATAGTGGTCTATTTTCTTCATATGTGGCAGCCCAGCAAGCCTGATTTTCATTCATGTCAAACCCTGTTTCACTCTGGCAGTCCTCCAAGAGATCTTCAATACAAATACCACTTACATAGGATGTCCTCCTGTAGTACCTTAGCTTAGAGTTAAGGCTAAAAAAAAAAACCCTTTATGGCAACTGTGCTTTCTTCTCTACCTCCAATGCTCAGACTACTTTCAGTATGGACTGCAAGGTCTGGCAGTGACTTCTATAGACTCTGCCAGAAGTCATCCATGTCAACTTTATTTATCCCAGCTTTGAAGTTTTTGGAAAGTTTGAACTTCACCTTTGGGAAGAAGTTCTGCTCCAGGACCCCCAGCACTTCGGTGGTCAGGAAGACACTGCTCCCTGACCATTTCCTATGATGGGAGGAACTTTGCTCCCCCAGGCCCTGCTTTGAGGTTCAGAGACTTAAGAGATGTGGGAAGAACAATTGTCAGTGAAAACTGGGGCAAAAATATTCTGGAGTGCCTCAGCCTTCTCCCTGTCAGTTGGCAAAAGATCACTCATTTCAGTTAACAGGAAGGCACAAAGCACAAAAGAAGCCCTCATCGTTATTCTTCACATCCTTTACTGAATTCAGCTCCAATTGTGCCCTAGCTTTCCTGATTTCTTCCCCAAGGTCCCTTGCAGTGTGCCTGTATTCTTCCCAGGTTGTATGTCCCTGCTTCCAATTCCTGTGCATTTCCCTCTTGTGGTTCAGTTTGGCAGGAGGGCCTTACTCAGCCATGCTGGTCTCCTACTTTCCTTGCCTGATTTCTAGCACGTGGGAATCAAGAGTTATTGTGCCCTTAGGTAAAACAGATTTAGATAGCTGTGTTCCTTTATCCCAGAGGGCATTTTTCCAGGCATAGCCCATCCACGACTTCTTTGAAAAAGTGAAAAGTTTATTTTCCCATGGTTTAGGGTCTTAGCTATACTTTCTTCTTCACCTATACCTCTTGAGATCACAGAGAGACAGGCAATTCTGCATTCGCCCTTCTCCCTTGCCAAGCTCAGTCAAAGAGAGGCCATCTTGGTGCAGCATCAGGCTCTGAGGCACTACAGGGGAAATGAGAATACGATGACTTATTTCCACAGCCTATTCAAACCACAATCCTTTTTCTCTTCCTGTTATCTTCACTGTGATACAAAGATAGCTTAGCACTCCGTAGGAGGTGACAAGGTATCCATAACGATGGTGAGGATGAGGGAAAGGGAACAGCACAGCGAACTTGCCATGTTACAGTGCCTGCAACAGAGAGGGATTGATCTACTTTAAGGTGTGGCAAGTAGAACTCCTTTGAATTCTTGGAGTCAAAGCCTTCCAGACCTCCTACTTCATGATAATCAATGCCCAGTGATGCAGCTGTGCTGCAGAAGTGACGCAGACATCAACACAGGGTTGCATAGCAAGAATTTACTGATCCTATTTCCACTCAGGAGCCCCCAGTCCAAGCTGTGATGTGACAGAAAAAACACTCCACTTTCTTCTCAAAGCTTTCTCTGATGGCTCATGGCAGGCAGCAATGCTGGGGCTGTTTGGCACTGTGTCCCCCCATCACCCAGCAGGCTCCATCTGGGGAAGACTGGACCCCATCCAGCCTCTCCTTAGCCCAAAGGCCATCATGAACTGAACACAAAAAAACTTTCTGGAGAAGTGACTACCTCCTATAGGGTCTCCATGGGGGTGTGAGGGATGCAACCATCTTCAGCAAATGGACGTCAGAGCTTGGGGCTGGTAGCATAGGTTTGACAGCTCAAGAAGGAGTGAATTCCTGAAAATGAGCCAAGGGCTGCCTTTGATGTTCAGTGGGAGGAAGGAGAGCCCAGAGGGCTGGCCAGCACTGCAGGGGCAGGGAGAGAGCTTGTGGGACTTTGTTCTGCAGCCACCCAGGGAGACACAAGGTGTTATTAAATGAACCCTTCTGCTGAACATGCCTGGGGATGTCTTCCACGGCCAGAGTGACCTGACAGGGCCGTGATGTCCTGGGTTCAGCTGTCACAGTTATTTTTCTTCCTCCTAGTAGCTGGTACATGTCTGTGTTTTGGCTTTAGTCTGAAAATAATGCTGATAATACACCAATTCTTTTGGTTGTTGCTGAGCAGTGCTTAATTCAAGGACTTTTCAGTCTTGTGCTCTGCGGGCGAGGAGGGCCACAGGAAGCCAGGAGGAAGCAAAGACAGGACACCTGACCCAAACTAGCCAAAGGTGTATTCCATACCACAGCATGTCATGCCCAGTATATAAACTGGGGGGAGTTACCTGGAAGGCACAGATCACTGTTTGGGTTGGGCTGGGTATCGGCTGGTCGGTGATGAGCAATTGTATTGTGTATTACTGCCTTTTATTGTTTTTTCCTTTCCCTTTCTAGTTTTATATTCTCTCCTCTTGTTATTTCCCTTATCATTATCGCTATTAGTAGCAGTTTTGTATTATACTTTAGTTATGGGGCTGTTCTTATGTCAATCCATGGGGTTTAAAATCTTTCAATTCTCCTCCCCATCCTGCTGCGACTAGGGTGGAAAAAGGGGAGCGAGCGAGCTGCTGAATGATTCTGAGTTACCGGCTGAGCTTAAACCACAACAGTCCTTTTTGGCACCCAATATAGGGCACAAAGGGTTGTGATAAAGACAGGTGTGACCACAGTGTGTCTAATCATATCTGTGATAAGCATTCATTGGTTTGGATTAATAGACACTCATCATAATGTTGATTTATTTGCTCTTGCAGTTGTAGCACTTATTCTCAAAGTTTCAGTATGTCGCACCTTACTTCCATCTACTATTTGCTGTTTTAATCAGCTTTCTGACCTGGGGTAAGGTTCTTGTTTCACTGTACTTTATGATAATGGCTTGTAATACAATAAACTTATTTGATCTGGTATGTGTTCTCAAGTGTGGTTATCACCTCTATATTTTGGAAGGCATATAATGAGTATAATTAACAATTACACCTCTTTTTTGTCCTCCCTGGAGAGTCAATCTGCGGAGAAGACATCCTCACACACCTTCCATTCCCCCACCAGGCTGCTTGCAGTAGATCTGGGGAATTTTAAAGATTTTTAACATCATTTGAATACCCTTGAAACCAGCTTGCTCTTTTTGCTGGGAATCATCTTTTTTTTTTTAATGTAGTTCAGGTTTTGTTTAAGGTTGAGAAACTATCTAAGAATCCCACCAAGAGATCTTGCCAAATGCTGGCCAGTCGTGAGTGGCAGGGTGTGTGGCATCGTATGGGCAAGCATCTGGGTCAATCGGCCCCTCCAGTGCTTTGGAACTTCACCCCTGAACAAGTGAGAAATCTGGAAAAACTAGTGAAACACTTAAATGGGGTGTGCTGTCACATGGCCAGAAAGAGGAATGATTTCAAACGGGGCCCTGAGCAACAACAAGCCTTTGAGCAAATTACACGAGAGACAGTTCATTCAGTAGCCCTTGGACCAGTCCAGATCAGGCCAAATGTAAAAAATGTGCTCTACATCACACCCGGGGAGAAGGGTTCTACCTGGAGCCTCTGGCAGAAAGCTCCAGAGAAGATGCAAGGTCGACCCTTCAGCTTCTGGAGCTGGGGATACAGAGGATCTGAGGCCAATTATACTCCCACTAAAAAAGAGATACTGGTAGCCTATGAAGGGTTTTGAGCTGTTGCAGAAGTGGTGGGCACTGAAGCACAGCTCCTCAGCACAGCTCCTCCTGGCTCCCCAGTTGCCCGTGCTGGGCTGCATGTTCAAAGGCAGGGTATCCTCTACACATCATGGAACCAATACTACATGGAATAAGTGGGTTGTACTGGTCACACAACGATCTCAAATAGGAAATCCCAGTCGTTCAGGAACCCTAGATATCATTATGGACAAAGATTTTGGAATGTCACCAGAGGAAGAGGCGATGCGTGTGGAAGAGGCCCCACCATATAATAAACTGTCAGAAACTGAGAAGCAATATGCCTTGTTTACTGATGGGAAAGGGTCAGAGATGGAAGGCATCTGTATGGAGCCCTTGATGACAAGTTGCAGAAGCTGCTGAAGGAGAGGGTGAATCAAGTCAGTTTGTCGAGGTGAAAGCCATCCAGCTGGCCTTGGACATTGCTGAATGAGAAAAGTGGCCAGTACTTTATCTCTGTACTGACTCAGGGGTGGTGGCAAATGCCTGTGGGGGTGGCTGCAGCAATGGAAGCAGAGCAACTGGCAACACAGAGGTAAACCCATCTGGGCTGCTTCATTGTGGCAAGATACCGCAGCCTGGGTGCAGGACCTGGTGGTGAATGTACGCCATGTAGATGCTCATGTATCCAAGAGTTGGGTCACTGGGGAGCACCAGAACAACCAACAGGTCAATAAAGCTGCTAAGATTGAAGTGGCTCAGATGGACTTAGATTGCCAGCATAAGGGTGAATTATTTTTAGCCTGGTGTGCCCATGGCACCTCAGGCCATCAAGGCAGAGATGCAACATATAGATGGGCTCGTGATCAAGGGGTGGACTTAACAATGGACACTATTGCCCAGGTTATTCACGAATGTGAAACATGTCCTGCAGTTAAGCAAGCCAAGCTGTTAAAGCCTCTTTGGTATGGAGGATGATAGCTGAAGTACAAATATGGGGAGGCCTGGCAGACTCATTATATCACACTCCCACCAACCCGCCAAGGCAAGCGCCATGTGCTTACCGTGGTGGAAGCAACCACCGGATGGCTGGAAACATACGCTGTGCCCCACGCCACTGCTTGAACACTATCCTGGGCCTTGAGAAACAAATCTTGTGGTGACGCAGCTCCCCAGAGAGAATGCACTCAGACAGTGGGACTCATTTCCAGAATAACCTTGTAGACACTGGGACAAAGAGCATGGCATTGAGCGGGTATATCACATCCCCTACCATGCACCAGCCTCTGGGAAAATCAAACGGTACAATGGGCTGTTAAAAACTACACTGAGAGCAATGGGTGGGGGAACTTTCAAGCACTGGGATACACACTTACCAAAGGCCACCTGGTTGGTCAACACCAGAGGATCTGCCAACAGGGCTGGCCCAGCCCAGTCAGAACTTTTACATATCGTAGAAGGGGATAAAGTTCCTATGGTGCACATAAAGAATGTGCTGGGGAAGACAGTCTGGGCTATTCCTCCTTCAAGTAAAGGCAAAGCCACTCCTGGGATTGCTTTTGCTCAGGGAGCCGGATATGCCTGGTAGGTAATGTGGGAAGATGGGAAAGTCCAGTGTGTACCTCAAGGGATTTAATTCTGGGGGAAAAACAGCCAATGAACTGAATTATATGATGCTGCCTGCTATATAACACTTCCATAGCCCATCAGCTAAATGCCCATCTCCACTACTCTGGGCTTTGAAAAGAAGGTGTGTGCTGTCATTATCACTACCAGAGAATAAAGGCATGGAAAAAGCAGGCAGCAGCAGGAGTCTCCCAGTATGGTCCTTAGGTCACCATCGACTGATCCTGACTTCCCCCCAGTCACCACCCCAACAAAGAATGAACTCTGATGAGATCAGACAAGCTCAGCAGTGACCAGATGAGTTCAGCCGTGTTGTCAGCAGGCAACAATCCAGCACTGCACACTGTCTTTCCTGCCCTGAAAGGCTGTCATGACAGATGAAGTCCAACATTATGGACTGGATGAATTCAGCAAACTTTCTAGGGATGGTCTGTGGACTAAGGAATGATATCTCTTTGCGTGTGCACATATGTATATATATACATATGCGAAAGAGACAAAAAGTGGTAGTATATTGAAAAATGTGGAAACTGGGCATGACATGAATAGTATGGAATAAGGGGTTGATGCTGTCCTGGGTTCAGCAGTAGCAGTCATTTTTCTCCTTCCTAGTAGCTGGTGCAGTGCTGTGTTTTGGCTTTAGTCTGAGAACACTGCTGATAACACACCAATGTTTTTAGTTGTTGCTGAACAGTGCTTGCCCTGATCAAGGACTTTTTAGTCTATCATTCTCTGCCAGTGAGGAGGGACACAAGAAGCCAGGAGGAAGCAGAGACAGGACACCTGACCCAAACCAGCCAAAGAGGTACTTTATACTACAGCACGTCATGCCCAGTATATAAACTGGGGGGAGTGACCTGGAAGGCCCAGATTTCTGCTCTAATTGGTTTACGTATCAGTTGGCGGCTGGTGAGCAATTATATTGTTTTCTTTCTCTTTTCCCTTTTAGCTTCATATTCTCTCCCTTTGTTATTTCCCTTATCATTATTATTAGTAGTAGTTGTACTTTTGTATTATACTTTAGTTGTTGGACTGTTCTTATCTCAACCTGTGAGATTTATATTTCTTTGATTTTCCTCCCCATCCCATACCGAGTGCAGGGGGGAGGGAAAGAAGAAGGGAAGAGTAACTGAATGTTTCTGCGTTACCAGCGGGGCTTAAATCACACCACCTGGGAAGACACAGCTGAAGCTTTAACCACTGGTATGAAACACTGTTGCCAGCCAAGGGTGAGACGAGATGGAGGTATAGAGTGAGCTGTGGTGCTGCAGTAACAGACATCTGAGTGCCACAGGTGAGTATGGCCTATGATGATGTCCCACCATGCATCCCTCGCTGCTCATTTCACCCAGACAGCTCATGCCCACACTCCAGCTGAATAGTTGGTGGAGTGCTGAGTGAGGCCTTGGTGCTGGTGCTGTGTATGGGGAACTGCTCAGTGCAGCTCTCAGTGCCATGCCTTAGAGGAGCACTGGCAGCAGTAGAAATGAGCTGGGTGGGGAAACCTCACCCTGTGGTGGTGAGCTGGCTGTGTTTCCTTCTTAGAGGGACCTGGGGATTTCTGCTCCCCTTCCTGGGCCAGCCAATGATTGTGGCTTCTCTTCCTTTTTTAGAGTGATACATGATGCTGCAGTAGCAACAAGAGAGAATAACTTGGCATCCCCAGCTCCCCCCCAGTCCACCATAGCCCACAGGGACCACAGCCATGGCACTGGAGACCCGCTGTCCAATATGCCTGGACAGCTCAGAGGAAGGGGCAAGCTATGTGCTACCATGCCTCCACCAATTCTGTTACACCTGCATTCTGCAGTGGTCTGAGAACAGCCCTGAGTGCCCCCTCTGTAGAAGGAGGATGACCTCCATCATGCACTCGGGGCAGGGGGATGACAACTTTCAGAAGCATGTCATCCCACCACCATCAGATGGTGAAGAGCCATCAGGCAGTGACCGTCAGAGAGCAGGAGCTCCTGGGCAGCTAGCTGCCCACAGCTCCCAGCACTCTGCAGCGTCACAGCCACAAGCTGTGGTCCCCATGCCCAGACACTCTGTGGCTGGCCTCTGTCCCCACATTTGGGCGTACTTCTTCCAGCATGACCCATCTCTGCTCCGGCCCCTGATGCCTTGGCTGCGAGAGCGGCTGTATGTAATATTACAGTGTCGCCTCTGGGAGTCGGAAGCAGCGCGGATGTTTGTCCTGTTCTGCCTGGAGTTCCATGGCCTGGATGAGGAACCCCTGGTGCAGGCGCTGCAGAGTGCCCTGGGTGAACACACCAGGGATTTCGTGCGCCGACTGATTGACCTCGCCGTGGAGCACTGCAGCGGGGAGGTCCGACAACGGCTGGGTCTGGATGACAGCGATTCTGAGGAGGGGGAGGGCAGTCCGCCGGCTGGCTCTGGCCCTGCTGCCTCCGGAGGGGTGTCTCCAGCCCGCAACCCGCCCACCTCCAGATGGGAGGCAGAACTCCTCAGCACCTCCTCGGCCGCCCTTTATGGGGGTCCCGGCAGCGCCCCCTCTGCCCCCGTTCCTGGCAGCAGGGAGCCGCGCGTGCCGCAAGAGGAGCCTGAGGAGTCTGTGGCCGGGCCCTCCACTGCCAGTCAGGGGAGACAGCGATCCCCTGCGAAGGCCCAGCGAGCCCCAAAGAGGAAGATCAGAAGACCTCAGGGCCCCTCCCAGCACCCCAAGAAGCCATCTTGCCCTCAGTAATACTGGAGGGTATCTTGAGGGCCAGCCAAAGCACACCTGAGCTGTCAGCTGGGACTCAGGTCCCCAGAAGAACAGTCCTGCCGTCCCCCCTCCCCCCCCCCCCCCCAGCCTAATTCACATGTAACAGAAGAAAATAAAGGCTTTAAATGTGCAGAAAAAGTCTCAATATTATTATCAATCCCAGGGGCAGGGGACCAAATGAGATCCAGGTCCACAGAAGAGCAGAAGCACAAGCCTCTCTGCTTCAGTTCCCCTAGAGAAAGCTGTCAGTGCCTTAGGGGTGGCCTGGTCTCAGCAGAGCTGCTGCAGTCTGGGGGTGTTACATGTGCTTCAGGGAGATCCATGTGGAGACCCAGACTGGATGCTCTTTGCAGCGCACAGAATGAGAGCATTGTGAGTCAGGGGCTCAGCAGGGGTTTCCTAATGCATGTCAACCCATAGAAATTGCAATGTCATCATGCATGTTAATAGTGGTGGTTTCTACTTGCTTGCACTAGGATCTCCTTGGCACCTTGGTATGATTTCTAACACATGTTCAGTTCTTGCCCTTTTCTCTTGTTATTTTATATATATATTCATTATAAAAATAATTTTTATAAAAATGTATAATTTTTCTTCAGGACTGAGAACTCAGGACTCCTCACCTGAGTACAGCAGTACGGCACTGCCAACATAACGCTCCAGCCATCTTTCTAGCAGCGCATCAGTTCTGTTCGAGCAATCCAGCTGCTCTGCACGGAGGGCAGCTGCTAGAGGGCAGTGTGTCCTTTCCCATTTAGGCTAGTCCCGACGACTTGCTGTTTAGGCGCCGCTCTAGTGCGATAGATCTCGGAAAAGTTTGGCTGAATCCTGAATTTTGCTTACAAGAGTGCTTTAAACACTCTTCCATCTACACCTCAGAAGTCCATTTTTAAAAGTACCAGCTTGCAAGGTCAGACAATAACGAGTCTCAGTCTACGTACACTTAGATACAGGAAGCTGAAAAAGCAACTAAGAGCCAAGTTGTGAGAACGTGTCAGGTGAGCTGCACAGAATGAAGCATCAGAAAACAGGTGCTTCAGTTCACACTGTCCTGTGAGGACAGAACTGAATCAGTATCTATTGCAGGACACAACAGTGTCAAGGCACCATTTCTGCCCCTCACCTTCCCCCTCCCTCCCCCTCCCCCCACCCCCCCCCCAAAAAAATAAACACCTTTGTGGAGCTACTGATTAGAAGCAGCATGTGTGTTCCTTAGAGCAATTTAGGCCAGATGTAATTTTGTTATAGACTTGCTTTCAATATTCTGCAGACAGGAGAGCCTTCAAACATATCCACAAAATCCAGAAACAGTCAATTTAACATTCTTCAGAGTTTTAGGAATAGCATCTGAAAGGATTATTTTCTATTCACAGCAATTTCTGACAGTACAACAGCTCTTTCAAAAAGAGGGTCACACTGTGGCTATGTAACACTCATTTCATCAAATGCCTCCCCTTTCATATATAGCTGGCTTTGTCAAAAGGGCCTAACAGCCACGTGTGTCAAAAGCTCAGTAAAACTGAACTGTTCCCTTTCCTGCCCAAAGGATCCTTTCAAGTACAATCTTTGTTTTCATTAACACACAAAAAAAACCACCACAGTTGCTCAGGATTCAAAAGTATGTAAACACAAGCACTTTGGACAAAACAGAACTGCTTGGCTTGGAAGTGTCTATTGTCAGCAAAAGAAAGTTATGATAAAACTTGGAGTAAGCCAAGTGGGATGACTTACTGCTCAAAGCAGCAGCTGCCAACCCCAGCAGTCATACAGCTGATAGTCAAATGAACTGATCAAGCATGACTTGAAAAGAATAATGCTCTTTACCTGCACATTGATTTAGATTATACTAGTGTCCAGCCACTGAGGAAATGCATTTTGCTGTATGGCTCCAAACTCATCTGCAGCCATTTGACATCAGATTAAATGAAGAGCCAAAGCTATGTTTTCCTGATACGAATAGATTTGAAAAGTTCTCCAGACCTAAAAATATGGAGAAATAGCTAAGAAGGAAAAAAAAAAAAAAAAAAAGGTATATGTTTATTTTTTTAATTAGTATTATTATTACAATCTTAAACATCAGTCTGGGCTTTCAGCTCCAAAGAAAGAGACCCTGAAACAGATGAAGAGTGATAATATTGCAATGTATAGAATTCCTCCCTGCACAGACAGCAAGCCCAAAAGTTATTGTACTCCAGTTGGTTACTGGTCACTCAGTACAGTTGTGTACATCATCAGTCATTTTCAGTAAGTAAGAAACATATATTGCATTTAACATTGCTAATGAAAATCAAGACCTTTTCCCCCCTCATTTTTTAATTAATGGCCCTATTCCCAAGACACTACTTACTCATCCTTCTCTGGTATTAAAATCATTCTAAAGCCACATTTTCTGTAGTCTCACAGGATCATTTAAACAGCAGTCTGCATATAAAATGCAGGTATTCCTTTGTGGCATTCTGTTTACAGAGCAAAGACTGCTGTAGGTCCATCTTAACCTTCTAACTACAGGTAAGTTAGAAGGGAACACTGAAGGAAAACTGGTCTTGTCTCACAAGGGCACGTACTGTACTGGAGCATACTGCTACAGATACAGTGGTCTCCACAATGCACTTTGCAGTTAAGTCCTGGTTTGAGTCTGTATTTGTGGTAAAGGAATATTTTATGTGTTCTGCTAAGTTTGTCAAAAACATGTGGGACATAAATGGGCGATCAGTTGTGATTAACAACAGGCTTCCTTCTGTCTCTGGAAGAACACAGTGTACAAATCTTGCATTTCCCTTTTCATATAGGTCTTATCCATACTTTGGATTTGTAAAAGTGAACGTTTTAAAGCTTCTCTTCCTTTTTTGATATACAGAAATTTACAACAAGGTGTTTAGTCTGAATTTCTGAGATCCAGACATTTTACCATACAGCACAGCTTGCTTCCTCTTGGCTTTGGAAAGGCAAAAATGGCAAAGAATTGCCAAATACAAAATATGTGTTGGGACTGGCTGGCAATGGGAGGAGTTGGCTGCAGGTTTCAAAAGTTTGTATGAGTTGTAAATGTCTGTTTGCCATTTGTAAAATTGAATGGCATTCTGCGAACAAGGCAGCTTAGGAAACAGTGCATGCATTCTTTAGGATAGGTATGAATTTCTGTCTGCTGGAGACCCAGACATCTCTGACCCTATCAGCTGCTGTTTCTGTTTTTTTTATTTCAGAGGGAGAGAGAGGATGAGTCTCTGGTCAGGTTGGTTGTTGTTCTGAGGCCAGAAACAATAGATATAAAAGCAGAGTTTCCTTAATTCTTTTCTCTTTTATTTTTTTCTTCTTTTTTCTTTCTAATTATGTTATTATGTTATATTTAGGTTCTGCAGCTTCTCATACGATTTTACCTTTAAAGTGCATGCATAATTCTCCCTACTGTGCTTTGAAACCCGAGAACTTCCAGAGCTGGAAAGACAGTCAGTGCTTCCACAACAACCAATGAACATTTTATATCTTCCTGAGCAGCATCCCTGACTGAGCCTGGGCCTGGGAACAAGGGAGAGCTGGCAAACTGAAAAGGGCGCAAAGGAAAATATATGTCTAATTATAAACAAAGTGCTCTTCCTGTTCTGCTCCAGCTCAAGGCATCTTCTCCTGGAAATCAAGCCATGCTGTTCTCCAACTCTTAGATCAGGCCCTGGGCTGGAGCACTTTCAGAGGACTGGCAGTATCTGTGCTTCTACTTCCCTTATTAACTGGCTCTGCTAGAGTTAACTGTCCTTTTACCCAGAACAAAATACAGTTCATAGAAAAACAGGTCTTAAAACTACAACGTTGTTATTCCTAACTCTTGCCTTCTAAGATGATACTTCAGTCTCCCACACAGGGATCCTGGTCTATAGATTTCTCAGATTTGAGTTGTAGCTCTGTTTCATCACTCCCAAATGCAGTTGAGTCTTGCTGTTTGAGGAATGGCCCTCACGTTCAGCTCAGACTTTTGATCTGCCTTCGTGTAGAATAAGTTGCTTTGTAACTGCTGTCACTAATTTGGTCAGTTAACTCACAGCACCCAAGAACAGCTATATATCAAACCTGTGAGAAAAAGAACAGGCACAGGAACTTCAGAGTTTGTCTGGTACATGCTGAAATCATCCCCAGGATTAATATTTTTTGATGTAAAACAAGATGGTACGATATTTATTAGCACAGTTTCTATGTCCAGTAAAGAAGCTGCCTGGATCCCTGCTCTGCATATTCAGCCATAGTTCCACCTCAGCAAGCAATATGGCTGGGAGCCATAGCAGCAGGCAATCACCAACAGCAATGTAAGAAAGGAATTTGGGCTTGTTTCCTTTCTTGTATTTTGCCAGCCAGCTTCGGAATATGAGTGCCATTTAGCCCCTAAATAGAAACCAAGTTATCTTTAATCCACTGCATTAGTTTATTGTGCTATCTGATTTCCAGGGGAGTGGGTGAATGGCAGAAGGGAAACGAAGCACTTTCTGTGCACATACTTTCAGTAACGTCATAACTCATATGTGGAAGACCTGTTGCTCTGAGATTATAAAAGGACCATGCTATTTTCAGAGTGACTCACAGTCCAATCTGTTCCTTTCTGCAGGGAAACAGCTTACAAAGCTGTGGCTCATCATGGTATAAAGCGCTGCTTCCTCCTACTGATACAGGATATTCTTAACTCTGAGGCTTTTCCTTCTTTCTGTTCAATTATCCAGCCAATGATAATTGACAAATCTGTCTCCATCTCTACACTTGTGGATGAGGGTCACACCAAGTCCTTCACTAAGGTTCAGCAGAAGGGCTAAGCAGGACTCAAATGCAGCATAAACATGAGAAATTTCCAGTAGAACTTGCAAGGCAAGTCAGAGTTTGGTTGTCCATATCTGGGACCAGCTACTGGCAACTAAGTACCATGCAGCTGATATCTCACACCTGCTCTGTCCCACAGTGGGACGGAGAGGAGAATTGGGAAAAAAGGTAAAACCCATGGGTTGAGGTAAGGACAGTTTAGTAATTAAAATAAGGTTTAATAGAACACTAATATAACTAACTATAATAATAGCAATGAAATGAAAAAAAAAAAAAACACAAAAAGAGAGAGGTGTAAAACAAAACAATTAAACAGCAAACAGAAGTTATGCACAATACCGTTGCTCACCACTCACCGACTGACACCACCCGACCTGAGCAGCAGTCGGTGGCTCCTGACCAACTCCCCTCAGTTTATACACTGGGCATAATGTGCTGTGGTATGGAATACCCTTTTGGCTAGTTTGGGTCAGGTGTCCTGTCTTTGCTTCCTCTCAACTTCCCGTGCCCCTCCTCACTTGCAGAGCACGAGACTGAAAAGTTCTTGATCAAAGCAAGCACTGCTCAGCAGCAACTAATAACATTCGTGTGTTGCCAGCACTGTTATCAGGCTACAGAAGAAAACACAGCACTGCACTAGTTACTAGGAGGAAATTTAACTCTATGCTGGTTAAAAGCAGGACAGGAACAAGCCACTTCCCAGAGTCCTAAAGCCTCCAGTGTTGTGTTAAATTGCATGTGGCAAGTGGGGGTGTAGTGTTCAATGGTGACAGCTCTATTTAACCGTTCTGGCAGACTTAGAGGATGCTCCTCCTTCTGCACTTATGTTGAAGCCCATACCATGTGAAAAAAGACAGAAAACCAGTAGTCAAGCATCCATTGACCTGCACATTACTGGTGCTCCATATTGGGCCTACTTTCCATCCTCCATCATGCCACCCTTCCAAATCCACAGGGGCATGCGGCAAGAACAGGCTGTAATGAGGAAATTCATTCAAATGCAGGATGGGTTCCATTGGTCTCTGACTGTGCTGCAGTGGGGCTGTCTAAAGTGGCTCTGGCCCTTCTGTCCAGGAGAAGAAACTGAATCAGTGCATCTCTTACTGAAAACAAAGGTAAGTACTGGTTTGATGAGAAAGATAACTGTTTTGCAGAATTCCTGACTGCAACACTGATCTAAGAATAAAGAGGTTTGCACTAGAGAAATATTGACAGATGTGGCAGCAGACAGAAATACCAGAAAAATTTAAACTGCCTGTGTTTTGGATTGTTGGTATTGGTAGTTACAGTACAAACCAGCCAAATCACTAATACATCTATGCACAATGAACAGCGTTGTTTGCAGCTATGCGAAATACACAAGTGGTGCTAGTATGCCAAGCTGTAAAACTGAGCTCTGAATTCTAATGCAGCAGGTCTTCAGAGGTTTTGTTTCACTCTTTCACCCAAGAAATCTAAACTGAGGTCAAAGGTTAGGCAAGACCTTTTTGCAATGCCAAACTCAACCTGACATCTAACAATAAAATCTCTCTACAAAAAATACATATGTGTTTTTCCCCAATGCTGCACGCTGTTGTGTTGCTCAGTGTTTGGAGGTATGGGCTATCATACGTCATGCTGCTTTCTAAGTAGTTACATTTGCATCCCAATAGACCAATTAGTCAACTTCCCAGCCATGTATAAATCCATCTTGGAGGTTTGGTCACAGAAGCAAACCAGTATCTTTTACATGCACTAACTTTACAGCAGTAACTTCTGTTTCTGGTAACATGAGGTCAGGGATTCGTGCCTCAAACTTTTAACCACTGACAGAGGCAATGTGGTATCTTGTCTGAAAGAGGTGCTACTGACAGAAGGGACTAGTGGTCAGAAGGGAGCTTTCTTTGTGTAAGATGAGGGACAGTAGAACATCTTGGGCAGAGGTGGGTTTTGCCTCACTGCTGAGCCTGGAGCAAATGGTCTAGACTTCAGTTAAGGGGAAAAAAACCACAACTTTGAGTTACCAGACTCCTTCCCACACACTTTTCTGACTGTGACTGACCTGTGCAAACCATTGCCATCAGCCAGATATTGACCTCGCATGGACTGGTCTGACCAGTCTTTCATATAGAAATGCTGTGCTCAGAGCCCCTCTTCCAGGGTGTGAGCTTCCCAAGCTAAATAGAAAGCTAAGGAATGAGAAAAAGTCCTGTGTATAGCTTAATGAATCTGTTTGGCATCCACCTGAATTATATGCTTGGTGAAACTTAAGAAAGAAAGGCCTGAGCACATTCTAACATGACAGCAGACTTCTGCCTCATACCGTGTGATTCCAGGTAGGCATGTCCTTTACGCAAAGCTGGTATTGATGCTTTAAAAGAATAGCTGCCCCAATGTATTTGGAGGTGGAGGGAAATGTTATACGAAGAGAAAATTTGCTCATGTCAAAAGCTATCAGACTAGTATAGCTGTGGGAACTACATAACTTTTGGGCAGATGCCCTTTCTTCTGCACAGTATCTTTCCTCGTCCATTTCTAATGATACTAAGAATTGCAAAATAACTTACATGTATGCTAATTTAGCTTCTTAGGCTATCTTCTTTTTGTTTGATAATTAAAGACATGCATTACTACTGTTTTGCAGCAGTACACAGTCTGAGCTGCTTTCCTCTGGATTATTTGACACATCTCCTCCTAGAGAACCATGATGGTAGTATCAGTGCTCAGACTTCTGGACACCTGAGCAGCGTCCCAGTCACAGAGAAAAAACATTCTCTTTAGCAGACGATACCAGATCTGCAGAAACCTGTCCTTTCTTCTTGTCACCAGATGGCGCTGAAGTGCTGGACAGGTGCTGCCTCAGCCACCTGCTGAATGACCATGTTCTCCTGAAGCTTTGGGCTGTCTGCTGTCCTGCCAGATCAGTTTCATTAATCTGATTTGCACTTCTGATTACCTCTGGCTCATGTCCTTCTTTGGCCAGTGTAAGTGCTCCCTCAGCATGTTTCTCAGGAGAAGCTTTCTCATTGAATTGGTTAGCTCATTCAATTTTTCCAGAGCACTGGGTGATGTGGCCACCATCTCTTCTTATATTGTTCCCACAGTGGGCATATATAGCTGGATGTGGTCATGCTTCAGGCCTCTTCTTTGAGCATGGCATGCTCCTGTCATGATTAGTTGCTTCTCCACCAAACACACCAAAGCCCTTACCTGGCCTGGAGTTTTGTTTAAACACTTCTGGCTAGACTGAAGGCTGGGTAGACAACACATTTGACATGCTTAGAGTGACTGTCTTCAGAATGCTTTTGTTTGCATGTGGAGAGTTTGAACCTGGGGAGAAATCAGGCAATCCTGCACTATTTTCATTCCCCACACACCAAATGAGCTTGGGGAGTGATCAGATGAACTCAGACCTGACATGGGCCAACTCTCCATGGGGAGTTTAGATGTTCATTGTATGCTGGGCTGCCTCTGAACCCCATTGGGTACCCTCTGGGATGGATGATATTTTTTCTCACAGTGAACAAACTGTTGCACTGCTCCTGGGATGGCCCCACAGAATATTACAATTTGCTTTACTGAGATCAGATTGGAGTTGTGAGATAATCTGTTTCCTCATCTGAAGAGTTTCCCAGTGGGGGCCCATTACAATAATATGGATTATTTTCCAAAGGCTTAGGAATGAGCATGCTTAGGATGGAAAATGATCCTCTGGGGCCCATGGAATAACCTCATCATAGAGAATGTTCTCCTGTTGGTTTGATGTGTGGTCTGTTTTGTGTTGGAAATAGCCCTAGATGAATAGTAATAGGGACATACTGTGGATTTTCATACTGGTTGGCTGGGCTACGCTCAGGGTGTGATGAGAACTGCCTCATCATCCATGAGAAGGAGTCAGGTCCAGCAGGTCATTTTCACAAAAAAGGTTCTGCCTCTGACTCAAATCAGGAGGATTGGAGGGTTTTCTGCACAGGAAGGGAACACTGTCCTGTGTATTGCCTCTTGGACAAAGTGCATTTTCCTTCTGAGCACAAGGATAACCCTCTGGGTGCTGACTGAGGAGCTCAATGAATGCAGTATGGTCTTCTACCATGGTGCCTGCCTCACCACGAAACGTGGTTCATGCTGAGCTGGACAAGACAGTTGTAATCTTTCAAAGTACAGAGGGCTAGTGCCTAGGTTCTCCCAGTCACACAGATGAGTTTCTGCCTCAGATGGACGGCTCCTGGTGTTTATCAAGGATCCTTTGCTGCTTGGTAGGCAGACTGCCTGCATCCTGGAATTGGGCAACCAACCAACATTATCCTTTGGAAGGTGTAAAATTTCCTTTTGTTCTTTGGGTTTTAAATGAGGGCCTGGTGAGCCGTTTCTGGGAGAAAAGCTGCTTTGCTTGTGGCTGATGTTATTGTCTCTGTAGGAGAGCGCGCGAAAAGCCATCAGGAAAATATTTTCTGTGTTTCTGGCCAGGCAACCCCTCTTCTGATGGCTGAAATCTCCTTCCTTGCCACTTAGGCAGGCTGTAGCCTCTCCTGGGAAATAGGGTGTGGTGCTGCTTCCATCGTGGAAGCTTCTTTCTGGTCTGGATGAAAGGAGGGAACTTTTCCTGTTCCACCCAGCTTTATGAGATGCTACACTTTGTGTATGCCTTAGCAGGTTATTGAGAGGTGCTGTCCCTTACACCTTCTTGATGTGGTTGTCTTCTGTAGTCACAGGTGTATTCTCTGTGGCCAGGCACATAATGCCTGAGTGTTACTCTGCCTGGGAAAGCAGCGGGTAGATTCAAGACTGGGACATTGCTCCAGAAAACCGCAAACATGTCCAGCATGCTGCTGCAGCCTTGACAGGCTCCTCTTGGGTGGATGTGTTTTCTGTAAGAGATGGAGTCATCATGCTCTTAATAGGCAATTTGCTCATGCACTGTGCATCAGCCTCAGGCTGGATGATGGTTCCCTCTACATGCCTCACAAGAATGGAGACACTGGCTGTGGTGGTAGGTAATGGTAGGGTTGGAAGCATTTATATCAGGATCTGTCACAGGGGGTTCTGTTCCTGAAATCTCTTTCTCCAGCATGGGTGGATGGTACTCATTTCCAAACATTTCCTCAGAATAATATGGGAAAGAAAAGGACAATATGGCAATCGCAATCATCACCACAGTGTTGTAATACATTTTCTCACTGCTCCTTCTGCATTCCTGTTTCAGACATGTTTTAGCCACAGATAACTGACTTTACTGGGCAGAAGGTCTGCATAGCTGTGAACCTTCAGAAAGGGTTTGGGGGAGGCCCTGCACCTAGCATCTGTTATCACAGCACTGGACAGATCAGAAAACTACTGTGAGCACACAGAGGCAGAGGTAGGCAAGTATTGCAGGGAGGAGCAGGTACTCTGGTGCCAGGAAGCTTAGTGCTGGGAAGCAAAATAGTAAGGATGTATCTATACAGAGCATTGTGTGATAAATAAGCCATCTCCTGAGCTGGGAGCATGAAGCAGTGTCACAGCTACAGTCTGTAAAGCCAACGCTTCTAACAGTTCAGCCACCCTGCTTTTGAGGCCCCAGAGGAAATCTTGGTAGCTATCAGTTTGTGCCACATAAGCCCAGCAGCTTGTTGAAAGCTCACTGAATGGAACCAGCTATGTGTTGACCAGATAGCAGCTGAAGTTCCTCTCCTCACACTTGAGAACAATAGAAACTCAGTCCACCCAATCTGTGAACAATAAAGACATTTCCACACCCCATTCCTGTTCAGTATAAGGGAAGTCTCCCCCAGACATGGTGAGAGCAATGGGAGAAGCCCTGTCTAAAAACAGTTTGGGAAACCTGTCTTTTTAGTTCACATATCTCAGCAAATGACATCATCAAAGCTTCAGTACCTAGTCTTCACTTTGTCCACATCTGGTGGTGTGACCAGATCGTAGAATGAAGGGGCTTTTCTGCCTGAGTAGTCTAAAATGTCAAAAGACATAGCTTCAAACAGCTCACATATAGAGATGGTATCATAGTGTTTACAGTTCTTTAGGGAAAGTGGAAAAAGCGATGACCTCTGCCTTCAGGCAGCCAGTGCCCAGTCATCTGACGTATCATGCTGTGGTTCACATCCCTGGATTGCATTAGAATAAGCAGAGACCTGAAGCTCACCCTCTGAAACCAAGTGTTCGGATATCTCTGACACTTGTTTTGCCCTTGGGCAGAGAATTCCACCTCTAGACTACAGTGTGTTCCCAATAGAAGTTTTCTGGTGAACAACGGCAAACTTGTCAGGAAGCACTTCTGTTAAAAATAAGCTACTTTTGAAATTTTAAATTCTTGACCAGCCCTGCTCATGCATCATACTGCATCCAAGCTAGTAGGTCAGATAACAAGAGATACATTTACAACTAAAGACTCAGATCACGCTCCTAAAAACAAACATCACAAACAATTCTTAAAAGCAGCCTACTCTGGGATTTGCACTGCAGGCCAGAAAAACAGTGCAGCCTATGTTGGCCTTATCTAGGTGTTTGTCTCAGGTCTTGTTTTTCAACAAGTCTCTTATTCCAGTCTAGGTTACTACATCGGAATAGCAACAGTCTGCAAAGCCAGACTAGATCACACTAGTAGATCACATAGCAAGATGTGTCTCTGAACTCTAAAGCTGCCTAATTGAGAGCAGTTTGTTCTTACATAAAGGAGGAATACCCTACAGAGCTGCTATGCCAAAGACACAAAAGACCCATGGTGGACATGTGCATGGGCAAATAGTTGGCATCTGCCTCAACAAGCACCATTTATAGCCAGAAAGCACAGGGTCAGCTATTGCCTCACATCTCTTGTCGATTTTGTAGATGATGTTTCTCTGTTACTAGTACAAATAGCCCAAAATCACAAGAGTTATGGCAAGAAAATTGTTCCTAGACTTTGCAGTGAGTTTGGGCAGGCAGCCTGAAAACATGTGCTTTAACAAGCACACTTAGTTAAGGGTAAATCTGGTAAATTTATGACTGTCTACCTAAATATAAATAAAACAGTGCATCATTATTTTATGTAGGATTATCAATGTGGATGCTGCCCAAATTTCAAAGTCCTCTTAGCAAGGCAGGTCAGATCAAGTAGCTCCAAGATGCAGACACAAGGTTTTGATTCAGAGATTTTAGGGCTGTAAAGTTCAGGGGTAGAAGAGTATAAATCTTAAATGTAAACTTACCACCTTGCTTTAGCAACAGAAAATTCATAGACTTTCCAAACTAGAAACACAGCCAGCTTCTTATGACAGAGCCTGTTCACTGTACTGCATCATGGGAAAAGTGGTTTCTGAGGTTTGCATTTTCCTCAAACAAAACTACTCTGTACTTGGGGAAAAACTTTCATTCTTGGCTTCTAGAGGAAAAGCAACACCTGGTAAAAGAATGTATGGGAGATGAAAAGGTTTATGTGCATGACAGGAAGCTATAAGAAGACAAGGCCCATACAGTAACAGAAATGCAAAAAGGAGGCTATTGAGTAATGCAACAAATAAGACTGTAATTGTGCATCCATGATCTCAGTATTGAAGGTGTAATACATGAATTCAAACAGGATGCTATACACTAAAAAAGGGGCCTGTGTATTTAGACATGCTGGGGGGTTCGACTAGATGATCTTTAAAGGTCTCTTCCAGTCCCAACTGTGCTATGATTCTGCCAACCCAAGACAAATGAAACTGTGCTGAGGGAATTAAATATGATTTTATTTGACCATGGCAAATTCAATTAAAACACAGAAAGGTGTGCAGAATACGAAAAGTACTTCCCTTATTTCATTTTGCTTTCTAATTTAGCATGTGAGACATGTCAATAACCACTTTGGCAGTGGTTATTACCCACTATATCACACTGTGACAACATTTATGTCAAAAGATATGACAATATATGCGCAGTATTTGTTTGCATCTGAATGCTTTTTGTGTCTGTGCATCTGATTCAAAGCTTGCTGATGTCTGTGGAAAATTGTCATAAATACAGCCTAAAAACTGCCTCAAAATAATGAAGGGGGGCAAAAAAAAGATTAAAAAAAATGTCTTTACCTCCTCGTTTTTTATTCCAAATCCAGGTTTTTGGAGCTGACATAACTAAGAAAAAAGTAACTGTAATGAAAAGGACAATTCACATTCGACAAAGAAACAACTGCAATTGCTGTATCATCAGAAAATCCAAATCAATGTTTTTTTTCATCCTACTGTGAGATACATTTTCGCAATACCTTTCTTGTCAGAAAGAAATATTCTTGTTGTTTTGTTTCCATAGAATAAAATCACATTTTTGTCAGCTTCTTTCTGAATGAAGACAAACCTAAGGAAGATGAAAACTAAATATAACAGAAGGAAAGAAGGGCCAGCATTTGATTTTAGTAAAAAACTCTCTGGGATGAATTTTCTTAATATTTGGAGAAATAGACCCATTGTGATGAACATTTAATAACTGGTTAGGAGATCAAGAATTTTACAACAGATCTGGGAGGTTTTGAACTTTGTCTTACTATTGGTGAGATGATAGTAAACAACAAATAAAAATCAAAACATCCCAATGGTATCCACGTTTAAGAAAGACATAAGCATGCTAAGCAGAGATGCTGACTCACTGGCACTGCCCACTACAGGCCAAGGAGGCACGGGAGATGTAGCCAGTTCTCAGTGGCACACCTGGGAAGAGCACAGAGCTGATGCATTATCACCTGCTGGCTACCCAAGCCTGCTCTCAGTTCTCTGCAAACACCTGACACAAAAGCTTGTTAATCACGTGTCACTTTGATCCAGAGAGTCCCGTCTCTTGCTTCTAGATGAAGAAACACTGGGTCTGATCTCATTTCACAAAACTTATCTAGAGAAATTGCAGAAATGTGAAACAAGCCTTCCAGCAAACATTGCCTTCAATGGCTGACATTTGCCCAGAGACAAGTCTTCTTTGAAAACCTTCTCAAGTCAGCAAAGGAAGCTCCTGCCAACACAAAGATTGCTGCATAGTACTGTGTGACCCATATCATGTCAGAGCCAAATTAAGAGACTGCAATATTTCTTTTATGAAAAAAATATTTCTGCAGCCTTCTCAGCTCTTTTTTTAAGTGGCCAGGAGACCTAGATAACAGTAGGATTTCTGCCTTGCCCCAGATGTGCAAATGCCCACTGCACCATGTGCTGGCAATGTCCTAGTATGTCTGTACTGTGTCAATAAAGTGTGAGTCTGAGCCTATACTCCAAAAGACACTTTTTCACTCTCCACATTGTGCATTGTCACGTCTGACCTAGCAAGAAAGTCTCTGTTTTTTCCCCATTTGGAAAAGACCAATCATTATGAAATGGTCCACAGAGTTTCTCCATTACATTGCCCTGGACACTTTGCATTTGAACTATATCTCGGCTGGAACCAGCAGCAAGGAAGAAAGCAGAGGCTCACAGGACCTGATGGGGGCAAACTCAGTCCCAACACAGGCATCTCCTCACAGAAAGGATAGAACACCTGCAGCACCAACAGCATCATGTCACAGGTAAGGCTTAAGCCTGAAGGCCACTCTCAATTCCCCCTGTACTATTCCATCTTACCATCTTGCTTTAGGGTGAAGTTTCCACAGGACCAGTGTGCTGTGGTGAACACCACAGACATTATGTGCCTGTACATCTGTGTGCTGTCATGTTCCAGCTAAGTGAAACTACCTAGGACAACTGCCAAGGTGCCTGCCCATCTGCAGGAGGAAAAGTGCCCTATCCTGCATGCAATTACAAGTTTTAGAGATAACCAAGGTAGGTGCAGCCTGTGTGTATCAGCTCCAGGCAGCTGCATTTACAAAATTAACAATGTCCAAGCTAGCTGTTTAGAGCCAGACCAGGAGAGCTAATTTAAGTTGTAAGTCTTCCCCCCAGCCTCCCCAATCTCAGGCACTTGTGTAGACCAAGAAGTGTCATCCCCAGTTCCATAGACTCCACACGTAAAGAGTTCTTTATGTCTTCTAGACCAAACCTTTGGCCTATACAGCTGCATTCCAGCAGGGAGGAGATACACTTGGTTTTAAACCTACATGGGGAGGAGTGTTGGAGGTATTTCAACTCATATTTCAGACAGCTTCTTACAAAAGTTTGTACTCTAACAGTTGCCGAATTATTTTATTTTTAAACTCTAAAATGGGCCATGATACATCTACACACATGTCCACAGCTGCCTCACTCTTCACAGGGAGGAATGCCTCAGTGTTCCTGCCTGGAATTAAAGAAGGAGATCTCCGTCCACCCAAGGCCCTCACAAACTCAAACCTTTGCAGCATGTCAAAAATCTGGGGACGGACACAGCCCTGAAGTGAATGGGATAGCAATGCAGGTGCATGGTTTTCTCACACATCACACACAACACATTTCCCACACAGTCACATGTGGGGTGTATAACAGGGCCAAAAAAATGGCAGGGAACTGCACCAGGGAGAGATGTCTACTCAGCATTTCTGCTCCCAGCACAGGACAGAATACAGATGCTGCAGGGGTGGAAGAAGAGAGCCCTTCTTCACCTTTCCCAATGGCAAGCTGCGGCTCTCTAGCACACATCACAGAAAGGCAAGCATTTTAGATAGCAGTACTGCATTGTATGCAGCAGCCCACTATTTAAATATACAGCATCCCAGAACAGTTTACCTCCCCACTCTTCTGAAGCAACATAAGATGCAGCACGCTGTTATCTAGCTAAAAAAACAACCAGGAGCATACCAGAGTGACTAACATAGAGTGCAGTTCTTATAACATTATTACAGAACACCAAAGCCAGGGCTTGAAACTAAGCAGTACCAAAACCACTTTCCTGTGGTGTGCTCCTCCACCACATTTCTTAGCTGGAAGTTAAAACTCCTGTCTAACAGAATGCTACTGAAAGTGAACAAAAGATGAAAGGGTAGGTGTGGAGAGGTCAGAAGAATGTGTTTAACCATCTTGTTTTGTCACCACTCTTCCTTTTGTACAGTGAGGTTTTGTTTCCAGTGTTGAAAGTCTGACTTAGATATTTACTGTCTTTTCATGATGTTTCCACAGTCTTTGTTTACAGGTAAGGAAATTTGTCTACCTTTCTCCCCTGTCTACCTTTCTGCTTACCTCTTTGAGCTAGTGACTCAGGCCAGTTCATCTTCATGGATCTGCAAACCTCTCTCCTCAAGGCACAAGTATCACATGTGGTCTGGGGAGGTAAACTTTGTCAGGCTCAAGATTTTTTAAAACACCTTACAGCAAAGTTTTGTGGTGTGTATTAAAAATTGTACATGGAAGTTTTGTACAGGCCTTTCTGACAAAGTACTGGGACTCCCACTGCTACAGTCAAAAGTACTAGGTCTGCATGACTCAGGGCATAGTTCCCGTGAAGCAGTAATTGGTTCTGTCCCAGAGTTGTGAAGGCAGGCAAGGTTTCAGTCAAGGATGCTGAACATCTTTCTAAGCGCATTCAATTCCTACATCAGAGACCTATTAAAGTTTTGGAGACAAGCAGTGCAGGTATTGGCCCTTTTTAATTGCCTGGTCTGCCACAGACTCCTGTGTAGAAAATCGAAGTTAGATCGTTTAAGTTGTATCACTTCTAGAAGTGCTTAACACTGAATGAACATCAAGACATTGCATCAGTAAAGCAAACTGAATTGGCTTTTTTTGTATTTAACTTAGAATAAAATTGACACTCTGTGACACAGCTGCAGTTATGTTCCTGCTAGTTCAGCTCTCTCAGTCACATACCCCAGCCCTTGAAAGTAGCAGGAGCCTACAGGGTCCTACTGCGCCCAGTTAGATGATGATGCTTAAAAGCCAGTGCCATATATACTACCTAAACCCAAACCAACGCAGAGTAATACAGATCCTTTGCTCTTGATGGCTGCCAAATCCCAGCTTCCTGCATTATCACAGGATAAAGGTAGACATGATGGATAAATGGAACACTGATTGTGGGTGTTTTGAATATGACCCAAGCTTTTCTCCAGTGATAGCTTTAAGCACCACTAAATCCCTGGGAGGTCTCTGCAACACAGATGTTAAAGGATACATCCAAATCTTTCACTAAGAAGAGTCTCCAGATATTCCTCCATGACCTTCCAATCCCTTGGGAGCATTGTAATGCAATAAGAGTTGTAAGCTGCTCAGATGCCATGAAATTCAAGTAACAGAGTTCCACAGATAGGAAGTACCCTTGGAAGGAGGCCTCCAATTATTAAAGAAAAGATACATGATAATTTCTTTATTCCATGCCTTTGCTGGTGGGGGTGCTTTGTAATACAAATGAGTGGTGAAGAGTGAAGGCTTTTCTTGGGCTCACTTTTCCAAAATACTTTTACAAATTATGTTGTTCAAAGTCTCCCTGAAAGAGGGGACAATAGGAGATGAGAGGTGAAGGCAAACAAAATTGC
Source organism: Neopsephotus bourkii (assembly GCF_033783945.1). Lineage (NCBI taxonomy): Eukaryota > Metazoa > Chordata > Aves > Psittaciformes > Psittacidae > Neopsephotus > Neopsephotus bourkii. Next base: position 95,239 of record NW_026900735.1, read on the forward strand.
TATCACAGATTACGGTCAATAGGAAAATGCAAGCAATGTCACCTACAAACAGAAATGGGATCTGCTGCTCTTCTAACAGCCAGGTTTACCTTTAAAAGAGGAAACTGGTCGAACTCATGATGTCCAGATGGTTCTAGCAGATGTTCCTTGTTGGAAGGCACCAAAAAAACTGCAGAAGTCTCTGGAATTTTGTTCTTGAAGAAATCTCTTTTCTGCCCCAGCTGGAAGCAGTTAGATTAACCTTGCGTACTTGGGCAAGGAAGACAGCAGAAGGGCTCACTCCTTTGCACTCACAACTATCTTTATGATACCAACTCTGGCTTTTAGTGAAGGATAAGTGAGTCCCCTCATTTTTTTATTCATAACCTGGGGAAGATGCCATCCTAAACTTCTCATTTAGCGTGTCTCATGGAAACAGAAAAGTCAGGAGTACTTGGAAAAACAGGACAGAGAAATATACATGGTGGTGTTTTATCTTTGCCTACAGCTGAGTGTTAGTGCTGTCTAACAAAAAGTGTGGTTGGGTGACTGTGCTGAGAGACCAGCAGAGCAGGTTCAACTGCTTGCAGCTATTGTGGTTCCCTGATGTGTGGGCTCATAAATCTCACAAGCCTGTGCTTGACCTACTGTCCCGCCATTTCACTAGAGATAACACTCCCCTAAATGTGCAGTGTAGCTGATGGGGAGTGAGGTCCCCTATCTGGGAGACGAGAAGGATGAAAATCTGTCCAGTGAATGTAAAAAGGAGTCTGGGGTGGGGAGAAGGGAGTCTGCGCTATAAGACAAATTTATAGATCTAGGAGCTTGCTGCGCAAATCCAGCAGCTAAGATTACAGCAACCTGCAGCATTACCAGGCTCTGTGGTATGTTCCAACAGGTACTTTGAAAGCTCTTCTGCCATGCAAATCCAAGGCAACAAGTAGCAAGGAGAATAGAAGAAAATGCTTAATATCATCAAGGAGCAATGGTGAAGTAGATCACAAAGAGTGGATCATATAGAAGACAGTAAGGAGCTTATTAGTGCACTGAGTTGTGCAAAGTGCTGCCTGTGAATTTAGAGCTGCCATAATAAGCTGTCTTGTTTTATAGCACACTTTGGCAGGAGCACTAACAACATGATGCATTCACTGTTATATCCCTGCATGAATGCTTTTTAAGATCCGTGCTCCTCCTCTGCTACTCTGTTCTTTCTGAAAAGCCTCTCACTGTTGTCTGTTTTCCTTATCTCTCAAATATGAACTTTTCTGCTCTCAGTAAAGAACTTCTTTGCTGGGCCTTGTTTTCAGTTAGCTCCTCTCTGGGCAGCCTTCAGTGCAATAAGTGATCGAAGAGAAATCCCAGACTCATCTCCTTCCCAAAATTTGTTGCACATTCTCATCAAGGAAGTGCTCTAACAAAGCATATACTTTCAACAAATCTTAACTTCAAAAAGCAGTGTGCACTGACTACATGCAGGACTGAGTGACTAGGAAATGGAAGCACAATAAATCTCCATATTCACAGAATCATAGAATGATTTGAATTGGAAGGGACCTAAAAATGATCTTTAAGGCAGGGACACCTTCCTCTAGACCAGGTTGCTCAGACCCCCATCCATCCTGGCTTTGAACACTGCCAGGAATGGGACAGCCATAGCTTCTCTGGGCAACCTCTGCCAGTGCCTTACACCCTCACAGAAAAGTTTCTTCCTAATAGCTAATCTAAAATTGTACACCCGTAACACAAGGATGAAAGAAGTCCCTTGTGATGAATGGGTAGGATAGCCAGACTGCTGTAAGAGCGTTGTAAAAAATGTTAGAGGAGAAGTAATACCCGGGAGGTTCATATTACACAACTGTTACACATTTTTCAACTGATCCAATGTGCTTGCTTTAGAAATGCTTGAAGTTCAAATAGATTATGAAAAGCTGCAGAAGTGCTAAGTCCTTGTGTAATCATGAAGCTTGCTAAAACAATGTTTTACTATGGCCTAGACCTATGAAACAACTCAGTAACTAACAGATACACAGCCAGCATGGTTTCTGCATATCTGCTGTTACCTATTCTCACATGATCCAGAGGCAGATGCAGCTGAGCCTTGTTCTGACACTTTCAGCCATGATGAGAACTTCTGACACTTTCAGCCATAATGAGAACTTCTACAACCTTCTCTGAGAAAGGTTTGGTTGGGGTGGGAAAACCAGGCCTATGTTATATCCTGGTGCCCCCTCCTTATCCTTCCTCTCTTTAGAGCCTTTGCTTTACTTACTTGTGGGGAATGTTGCACAAGAAGCTGGCCAGCAAACCTGAATGAGAGTATGAACATCCTGACCCTCATCAGCTGCAAACCATGGGAGTCAAGAAGAGTTGAAGCTAGAACACCAAGATAATCTCTGAGAACTGTAGATAATGAAACAAAGAATTTACTGAAGACAAAGATGAGATGTTCCCAAAAGCTATTGAAAGTCTCCAATGTGGGCTGAAGGGACAAAAGAACGTGTGTTCAAGAAAAATGGAAAGTAATAATGTAGCAGAAAGTGGTAACAGAAAAATGTGCTTATACATCTGGTACAAATACATTGATCAAGCAAAGGTATGTGGACAATAATGTGATTGGTTGAAAAGGTGCATGATCAGTAATGTTGTTGGCTGGGAAAAGCATATAATGTTGTGAAAAGTACCAAAAAGAAACTAACCAATACTAACAATTGCTAACCGCTAGGCAGGGGTCTATAAAAAGCCTGTAAGCTCACTCAGTAAATTGTTTCAGTTGCACCACAACTGGAGTCTGTGCGTCATTTGCCACACTTACTAGCAAATTACTCGCCCTGGACTTTCCCTTTGCTAGTAGGGTTACATTCTTCTTCCCCTTCCTGCTTCCACCTTCTCCTCTTAGTATCTCTACAAACACCAGTCCTCAGCCCTTCCCAGTCTCACTATTGAGGGAATTCCTCTGCTCCGACTTGCTGTATGCATAGGGTTGCTTGGCAAATTGCTTTCAGCATATGTCACAGGCTCACTTTGGCCCACCAGCATGCCATCTGGAAAATGGACATGCATGAGGTGAAGAAACTCCGTCTCAGTGACACTTCCATGCAACAGAGGCATTTGTCTTGAGGCTACTGGGTGATCATCAGTTTTGGCATCTTCCTGAAGGGCTGGGTTTTAGGAGGCCGTCCATAATCCACTGCACGTGCCAACCAAAATGGGAAGCATGGCACTAGAGGCTAGTGTACCCACTCTGAAAAGACTGTTATTTCCTCAGCTTCTCATCATCGTGTGTTGTCAACTGCTATTGGCAAGCCTACACAGAAGACTAGTTACCCTCCACAACCATTTATGACATGGAAGATGGTACTGGAGTGACAACCCTTCAGACGCAGGTGTGCAAAGACCAGCCAGAGAGTCTTTAACCTATGGTCTTGTCATGTACCACCAGTGCCTGCTATTGCTTGTTTTCAGTGAACGCCTGGTTTTTTAAATGGGAGGTGGCCCTCAACTGTGAACTCCAGGCTTGAGGCATAAAATTGCCATCTGAGTGTGATTTTTAAAGTCATTATTATTAATTTTTCATGATCTTTTTCCAAGAAAATACCCACTTGGAAAGATACTAAGTTTCTGAGTTATGATACTTTCTTCTTCCATGACCAGACTGCAAAACTTTAATTCTTATTTACATTTGTCCCCTACCTCCTGCTTCCATATTGTTAGGAATTCTTACAATGAGAACATTTGTGATCCAACTTGAGCTTGCAGTAACCTCTACACAAATATGTGTTGCAAAGATCACTAAGTCCTTGTTAGTGATTGAAAGAAGATTCTAAATGCACAGAATGGTTTCACTGAAATTTACATTCAAAAAGTCCAGGCTGTTTTACCTTATGACCTCTTAGAGCTAGATGTCCCTTTTAATAGAATAGACCCAGGTATGACTCACCAGCATTTCTTGAGAGCTCCCTGTGTCAAGTTTTGCTGGGACACCTTGATAAAACGGCATTAGGACATGAGTCAGACAAGCCAAGTGTTACACCACTGAACAAAATTATGGTTTTAGGAGGAATCTGCATGAAAAAGACATTCTGGCAGAAATTTTGAAACAAATTTTAAAACATTATTGGATAAGGGGTACATAAAGGTCTGTGCCATGGCTTTGAATACATCAGTCTTTCAATTCAGGCTGATGTTTACCTGCAACAACATCTGACTGAAATTATAGTTGTCTGAGAATGAAGAAAATTGAAATAAACTAACTTGACTTGCTGCATAGGACACAAGAAACTGCTGAGGTTAAAGTTAGATAAAACCAAAGAGAATATTTGGTGAATTAAGCTGATGCAGCTGAGTGAAAGCATAAAGAATTGGAGAATCAGGGAAATAAATAACTGGCTATTGCAGGGGCTGTTGTGCTTCACCTTACTGAACTAATTCATATGCAGTTTGGTACATCAAAAGCAAAATTAAAAGAATAACTTTTTTTGTGTTAGTAATCATTCAGTGGCATAGATGCTGTAAAGAATGACCAGTACTCTACTTCTGGGGGCACAGACAAATATAGATGGTCATGTCTGCTTCACTTGTGTGCTCTGCTGGCTGCAGGACAAAGCCATTTAAATGCATTTGCTCAGAGCTGTGTGTATGCTGAATGTCACTGTTCAGCTCTCGGGATAGAGCTGGTTTTGTGCCTTACCAGATGTGTCTGCCTACAGCAGTCATTTAGATGTGACTGAAAAGAGCACTTATGCATTTGATGACAACCTATGGCTTGCCTGTACAGATAGATTGTTTATACAGATGGATGCTTTTCTAACCTACTGTTTTTGTAAAAAAAAAAAAAAAAAAAAAAAGAAATCTCCTTAGCTGATCCTTAGTTCTAATAGAGAAAATGGCAGCTTAGTCTAAACAAAAGCTGCCACAAAACTTTGGTATAAACATAATTGTGTTACACTACCTAAGAAAACTATATATTAAAATCTATACTCACCTTGAGACTCAAGTGCCTTGAATATTCTGGTTTGAGTAACTGCATTATTTTAGAAAAAAAAAGCAGCCAGTGTACATATGTGAGAAAGACTAAGACTTGCTGTACAGAGTGAGAATCGGCTAACAGGCAACAAAAGAAATGTTGAATGACATACTGAGTAAGTGGAATGTATTTGGCCTGGCTAACAAACATATCCGTATGAAGAGGGTACTTTCACTACCTCATCTTTCAAACCATATTGTTTTTTGTATATTTTCAATAGCAACATCATGCTATGAGAATAGATGAAAGTATAACATTCATTTCCAACTAATACTCTGCATCTTTCAACGTGATATTATCAGAACACCTCATGGAAAAAGTCTGGAAAATCATCTCTCTTAACACCAGTTACCAAGACAGAGATGGTCTATTTTTCAAAGGGAACTGAAGTGACACTAAATGTTCAGGTTAAGTTGGCAGAGGAAGCTTGAGGTCAAGTCAGAGTTTCAGCCATCTGAATCACGGTTCAGGTCCTTAAACACATGAGTAGACTTTTATTAAAGGTCTTGCCTTCCTAAGGCCTGCTGTGTAAAACACTGGAACTGCTTTGAGTTTTGTTTTGTTTTTTTCTGAGTACTGAAATACATTATATACATGACTATGAAGATGTAAGGTGTTATTTTGCATGGTGGTCTGTTTTCAATGTCTACCACCAGGTACAGCAGCAAGTAAGGATTGCTATCCATTCTGCTAAGCCTTACTAGAATGAAAAACTAGCACATCCACAGACAAACACATAAGAAAATAAACCTCAAAATAGTACTTTGAATTTCTAATTTCAAGGCTTTCTTTTTTTATTAATATGCACATACGGCAAATAATATGCTATTTGCAAATTAAGCAGTAATTACCTGTGGAAGCATGTTTGTATTCTGTCTTCCATATTGTGTTATCTTCTGAGAAACAAACAAAAGTTCTTACAAGCTGTGTGTAGCTTTCATAACTTACCCTCCTTGCATTACTGTAGCACCCTCACTATTCATCTAAATGTTAATGCTTTCATCTGGTATTGGCTCACTGCAAGCCTACTCTGCTTGAAAAACAAAATCTACTCTCTGGAATTTTCCAAATACTTCTGCCTGAATTGTCATCTTACACTGCTCAACATCATGCAAATAGCATTGGGGGTCTTCTCATATAGCGGATTATGCAGCCTTGTCACATTGCAAGACTCTCAGTGAGAGGGAATGTTTGCCTTAACAAGAAGGAGAAAATCTTTCTCTTGCTGGCGGGAAACAAACAGAGGAGTTGTGTAAGAAAAGCTTTGACTGAAAGATTTGTTAATGAAGCTTGAGATTTGTATACAAGTAGTCTTGTTTGAGACAAAAATAAAGCAAATCAATTCATGGATTGTGGCCTAAACAAAAATACTTGTCAGTTATTCATAGTGTTTGTCTTCTGAGTAAACCGGTCTAAAATATCCTGAGACTTCTGCAACAGCTTGATCTGTTCTTTTAGGTATGTGACATTAGAGTCAGGCAGAGTGTATACTTTTTGCCTATTTTGCTTTTGTGGCAATCAGGCAAACCCTTCTTGCATGGTTGCTGTATGAGTGGCCTGGCTGACCCTGATGAGCTCCCAACGAAGTGATGGGGAATGCTACTAAAAACTTGCTTTTGTTTAGGAATACACCATGATGGGTTTACAACACATATGCTTCCACTAATGGAAGCTGGAGTTGACATTGATACAAAAACTGCAGCCAAAAGAGCTGCTGCAAGGCAATTAAGGATAAATCTAGCACCCCACTTCACACAACTGCCATCTGTTAAGACTAGGACATCTTCAAAACAGAGCATTATTGGCAACCATTCTGCATATTTCTGTGGCTATCATTAGCTACTTGCACTTTAACTGAGCAAATGGGGAAGACAGCAAGACTCAGCTACCCCTCAAGAACTATTTCTTTCTGGATTAACTTATTGAAAAGTTTAAATGCCAGGTTTGGTTCTGCTGACATTTTTTCCTTCTTATACCCTTGCATGACTTGGCTTAATGTATTGGACTATGTTACTGTGTTGTGTTGTTGATACTGCCTTAATGAAGTATACAGACCACAGCAAGGCCTAGTAGGCAAAGACTAATTCTATTTTCTTGAGCTAGCTAGAGGAGTTAGATTTTGTCTAAAGGATTGCCAGGTAATTCAGCCAGAAGCAAATGGGCTATTCTGACATGAAGGACTATTTAGGGCTAATGTGAGTAGATGCAATATGAAAACAGCAGAAGACAGAAACAAAACTTTCCAAACATTTCAAGTTTTGAAATGTCAGAACAGTTGTCACAATTCTGACCAGCCCCACCTCTGAGGTTTAGCTCTGCATTTTAAGGACCACATGATATGTGAAAAGAGAGAGCTGACAAGCTTCAAAAGGGGGGTTATTACCTCCTACAATACTTATATTTTTTCATTTGCAACTGTCACCTTATTACTTAAGAGAGTAATCACTGGCATAGGAAGATACATACCTCAAGGCTTGCCATTCCTTTTGGTCTGGCATGGTAAGGGTACATCTGCAATCAGAGGACACACATGAGAGCCCTCCTGAGCAGGAAGTGACATCCATAGACACACGAACAAAACAGGTTTGGGGAAGCCCAGTATGTGGTATAGCCTTATCATATGAACTGATAAACTACCAACTTCAATATATTTCCAAGAGCACTAATTCATTCTTCTGTCCTCTACCTTTTCCTGACATGACCCTGAGTCTGTGAAAGGACTCATGCTGCTATCATGGCACGAACCATCCCTGTTATACAGATAGAGTTTATTAATCTCTTTTGATGGCATCACCTTTGAATGGACACCACAGTTAGGGTTGTACACCTGGATGGGAGTCAGTTCCAGTAGCCAGTCTGTGGGAAATAAAGCCCGTGTTTTAAAAGAAATTAAGGTTCCTATTTCATTCACTAACTCCGCAAAAGCAAGATCACTTGTTTTGAAGAAGGGACCAGATCAAGAAGCTGAGATGAAGTGATTAGCACCCCTTTCAGCAGCAGCTTATTATTCGGTAAGCTTGGCTGAAGCACAGATATGGGTAAAACCCTTTCTCTGTAGAAACCCAAATATAACTAACTGGCCTGGCTGACCAGAACTGTGATACTTGCCACTGCAGATGCACGTTCTGTTCTCTTAGCTCTACAGTGAAAATTCAGTTACTACTGCTAGGCATGACTGATTAACAGTGCTGCTAAATACAGCAGGATTTTTGCTTACTTGCAAGGAAACTGCTGGCTGTCCTGAAGGCTTCTGCTGATTTTTGCACCAGCACTCTTCAGCTGTCTTTTTTATTTTAGTATATGAAGAACGGGTGCTTTTTACTGGAAATAATCCTGAAATTTGGAATTTTTCTTTCTTAGACCACTGAGGTCAGATTAGCTAACCTGGTGAATACAAAGGCAATTTATCTTCTTCAGCATTAGTAGGCTGGGAAGGGAAAACAAGTATATTGGGAAAGACTGTCCTGACAGTTCAGTTCAGGCTGCACAAACATATGCACAAAACCCAAGCAGCTGAGTAGATTGTCACATACCTTAAATAAGCAAGCAATTTAGATTGTTGTATCACATGTACAGTTTACAGGCAAAGCAACGCTTGTGCCAAAGAGACATAAAATCAGCATCCAGTTGCTTGTTTTTCCAAGCACTTCCTGGAATAAAATTTTGTTGTGAGAAGCTTGAGATTAGTGTCAGCTCTAGTGTGAGAAGCTTGAGATAGGTGTCAGGTCTAGCAAATCTATGACAAACTAAGAGCAGTTCTTTTTGAGACTCCTGCACAATTTTAATCATGAAGAAGCAGAGCACCACCTTTCCATAGTATATATTTTCAAATGTTTGTGCAGTATGAGAAAAAAACAGGATGAACTGGAAGTGTTGGTTAGCCACCAAAGCTACAATGCCATTAGTAGTAGTGAGATTTGGTGGAATGAGTCCCACGATTGGAGTGCTGGGATGGAGGGCTACAGGCTGTTCAGGAGGGATATACAGAGCAGGAAAGGTGGATATGTCACATGATATGTAAGGCAGAAGTTTGAGTTTAGAGCCCTTATAGTTAATGATGATATGTTTCAAAGCCTCTGGGTGAGAATTAGGAGAATTGAAAATGAAAGAGATGTTGTAGTGGGTGTCTACTACTTATCACCCAGCCAGGATATAAGCGCTGATTATCAATTCCATAGGCAGCAAAGAGAAACTTCTGGACTGGTAGCCCTTGTCCCGGTCAGAGGTTTCAATTTCCTAGACATTAACTGGGAATATCATACTGCTGCAATAAGCAGGTCTTGGAAACTCTTGAAGTTTGTAGGAGACAACTTCTTGTCACAGGTAGTTAGTCAATTAGGAAAAGTGCTCTCCTAGACTTGCTATTTGTGAATAGAGAAGCACTCATGGGGGATGTGATGGCACATGGCTGTCTTGGGCACAGTGATCATGAAATGCTTGAGTTTAAAATTTTCAGTGTAATGAGGAAAAAAGCACAACAGATTTGTTACCCTGGACTTCAGGAGACCAAACTTTAAACTATTCAGATCGCTATTTAACAGAGTACCCTGGGAATCTGCTTTTGAGAACTTAGGATTCCATGAGGGCTGGTCAGTCTTTAAGAACCACCTTTTAGAAGTGAAGGAGCAGGAAATTCCACTGTATTGTAAGTCAAGCAAGCGGGACAAGAGACCAGCTCATCTGAACAGGTTGCTCCTTGTGGAGCCCAAGACGAAAAAGAAATTCTATGATCTCTGGAAGCAAGGTCAGGCTTCACAGGAAGTTTACAGAGCTGTGATTTGTATATGCAGGAAGAAGACATGAAAGGCCAAAGCTCAGTTAGTGTTAAAGCTGGCCAGTACTGTGCCAGGTAACAGGAAGGCTTTTTAAAAGTACAGTAATCATAGAATCATACAATAGTTTTGGTTGGAAGATACTTTCCAACCCAATGAGCAGGGACATCTTCAACTAGATCAGGTTGCTCAGAACTACATCCAGCCTGGCCTTGAATGTCTCCAGGGATAGCGCATCAACCACCACTCTGGGCAACCTGTGCCAGTATTTTACCACCCTTATTGTAAAGAATTTCTTACATCTAGCCTGAATCTCCCCTCTTTAAGTTTAAAACTATTACCTCTTTTTCTGCTGCAAAAGGCTCTTCTAAAAAGTCTCTCCCCATCTTTATTATAAGCCCCTTTTAAGCACTGAAAGGCCACAATAAGGTCTCCCCAAAGTCTTCTTTAGTCTGAACAACCCCAACTCTCTCAGCTTTTCCTTGTAGGACAGGTGTTCCATCCCTCTGATCAATTTTGTGGCCCTCCTCTGGAAGGCAATAACGAGATAAGGTCTAAAGAAAACATTGGACAGATATTTGTTGGAGATGGTTATCCAGATACTAAGGATGAAGAAAAAACCAAAGGCATACAATGGTATTTTTGCCTCTGTCTTTAATAATACTGATAGATCTTGGGCTGCTCAGTACCCTGAGTAGGAGGACCACCACTGTCGAAACAGTGACTTTCCTTCTGTGGACATAGAAATTGTAAGGGACAAGCTGTATCAGCTGAATGTCTATAAGTCCATGTGCACGGTGGGATCTACCCCAGAGTACTGAAGGAGCTAGCAGATATTACAGCTGGACCACTCTCAACCATCTACCAAAGGACTTGGAAGTCTGGGGAGGTCTCTACTGACTGGATGCTAGCCAATGTTAGTCTAACTTTCAAAAAAGATCCATGGAACTACAGATGTGTTAGTCTAACTTCAGTTCCTGGAAAGAAATACAGAGAAGATTTTACTGGGTACTATTAAAAGGCATTTAAGGAGTAATGCAGTCATCAGGCACAGTCAACATGTGTTCCCAAAGTGAGAGTCTTCTTGAATAATTTGATATTCTCCTATGACGAGGTCAACTGCCTAGCAGGCAAGGGAGATATTATTCTGGGATCTTTCCCTCTGTATGTGGGCAATGTTTTATTATTTCTGCAATAAAGGAAGCAAACTTCCGAATGGGAGTTTGGAACTTCACTACACAAGAAGAGAAGATTAATTCTTTCTTTGTGTTCCCAATAGTCTCTGAATGTCATTGAAATGAACAAAGAACTAACAAGTGTCTTTGGTGTCAAAACCATGACTTACATGCTGAAGTTGCTAAAACCACTAGGAGCTGGTAAGTACAAGAAATTAGTATGTGCTCATCCTTTTAGCATCACCAAGATGAAGAGCAACGTATACAATGTCTGTAAGCACATGGATCTGCATGATGATTTCCTAAAGGTGCAGGACAAGACTGGATTTCAGATAGCTGGGCTTGGATGCAAAAGGTTTTTTATTGCCTTCAATGTGATTGTATTTCACCATAGATAATAGAGTCTGAGTGAAAGGCATGAATACTGAATATCTTCTTCATGGTTACTTTGTATGTAAAAGAAAGATTTAGGAAGATTTTTTTTTTTAATTTTTGTGAAAGTCTTCATCTTTTCCTCATGATTTATCATGTTTAATGCTATTTTCTGAATTTAACATTTTGGATTGCTAGATTTTTAGAAGATTATTAATCTGCTTGTTGTCTGTTGTCAGTCAAATTTAATGACCTTAATAGAGCAATCTTGAGGTTTTTATTGGTCCAGCTAGAACCTGCAGCCAGCACTGGCTTTATGTGACCAGGCAAATCCAAATGCATAGACAGGTGCACTACTTCATTCCTCTTTTACTAAAATTCCATTTCTCATCATTTTGAGTTTCTTTTTCTGAAATTCTCTCATGGGGTGCACATGCTGCTCTCTGAACGAGACCTCTGTTAGGAGGCACAGCATAATACAATGGCAAAAAGGTCTCCTGAGATACCAGAATGTTTGGGGCAGGGATAAGAAGGCTGAAAGGACTTGCATAAGCAGTACCTAGGGTCTGGGTCGATGGTTTTGATAATGCGAGCATGTCTTTCCCAGATATCCCTCCTCTCCCAGCACATGGGGAGCAAATACAGATTTCAGGACAGAATAAAGAGCACTGAGTCATATTTATCAAGTACGTGCTTATTTTGAGAAATAAAATCAGAATTGCCTGTTTCATAAGTATGAGCGCATATATAAGGCACATAGTTTGTAGCATAAGTCAGTCATCTCAGCACATGGTAACTGAGAATTACCACCTAGAGGGCATCATGGTCAACTTGGGTGTTCCGGATCATGTATTCCAATTTGCTTCAATAGGTAGAAAACAACCATAGGGATGAGGGAACATTTCAAGTCCCTTGCTGCCCCTGTCTTGCTACCCCTTACTGGAGTAAGGGCACAGGAGCTTTAGTTCTCATTCAATCCTTTGTTCTCAATATCCTGTATGGGTATGGGGTTTCATTTCTCCCTGAGGAAGATGAGTTTTCCCTATCATTGCCAGCTAACAGAAAATATTTTTTAATTCCTCATTTACTTTTTAGGTAAGGTAGATTTGAAGTGGCTCTTCCCATATAACTTACCAGTTCTTCCTATTTTTTCTGATGGCAAAAAATAATCTCCTTTCCATAAGTAGAAGCTCCTTACAATCTTTAAACTATTCTCTTCCTAACAGAGTTTGTGGTATGGCAAGATAGCCAAGAGGTTTGGAGGTTTGGTACTGAATGAAAAGAAGGATGAAATGAAAGAATAGTAAGATAACAGAAATACTGACCAGTGGCCTGCTGGGCCAAAGTAGTGCTTCTGTTTCTCAGATTAGAAGGAGTAATATACTCTTGTTACTCAAGTTCTCTCCTTGTCAAGACCTTTTCTTGGATGCAAGTGTCTCCTCAGGTTTCTTAGCAGAAAAAACAAAGTTCCTGGGAGAAAGAAAAGGCTGATAAAAGTGCAACCATTGCATGACCTTTTTGTCTTCTTGGACAGGTAAGTACCAGAGAGAGAGAGAGAAGTGAAACCCAGAGATGGAGAGAGGAATAAGAAGGGAAGGGACTCATCCAAATACAGAGCCTGGCCAGATATACATTTGACACTTTATTTCTGTATGTAAATGGTAAGAAAATTCAGGAAGGCATACACATGAAGAAATGCTGAGAACTGCAGGCAGTCTGTACAGTGTATTCCAGCAAATGCAAGAGGAATACATGTGTATCAGTCACTCAGCATTATTACAAACAAACCACTCTGTCGGTACTCGGATTTGGGGCAGCTTTGTTTGCAGGTGGCTGGGATGCCTGCTATTATTTTCCAATGGCATTTAAATAGTCTTCTGTTTATAAAGTACCACAATATACACTGGACTTCCATGGTAGATCACACTAAGATCTTGAGAGCTGATATTTCTTCCTCTTGAATGCATAGGGATCTGAGGGGGTTTTGGTTGTTTTGTTGTTTGGGGGTTTTTTTAATTTTTTTTAGTAAATAATTTAGGTGAGATTTGTTTGTTTGGTTTGTTCTTTTCTATTTATTTATTTTGTTTGAGGGTATTTTGTTTGGGTTTTTTTTTGCCCTGAATGAGTAGTTGTAAATAAAAACATCTTTCTGTCATTTCTTTTTTAATCTATAGGCTCCCTCAGTATACTTTCTTTGCTGTTTTGTATCCTGCAGGATGCAGATGGCAAGGTAGAGGGATACGACTTTTGTAATTCTTCTGCTCTTTCACCTATACAGCTGAAAAGTCAGTCTTATGAAATAACATGAAGTTACTAGAAGTCCTGTACTGTCCCATTTACATATGTGACTGAAAGACCATGATAAACAGGCAGCACTAGGATTAGTCACTCTGAGAGTCTAACATGTTTAGCTCACCAGGTGATGTTGGTATTGTAATAGGGCAAGACTGTCAGCAGGATAGAACATTGCTGTGAAAGTCTGCAATCTGGAAGTCCTCTGAAGTAATGTCTGTTCTGCATAACAAAGCTGTCAATGAAAATTGGTCCTAATTTTGCACTCAGAAAATAATTTTCTTCCAGATTCAAAAGATAGCCTAATCACTATATATTTTATGCATTGTCCAAGCCAATAATTTCTAAGAGTGAAAGAGGATTTTCCCCAGCCACAGAAGGAATTTTCTAATGTTTCTGTTCTCATCAGAGGATAGTATGAAAAATAAGCCCCTATCTACTGTTATCATCTGTTTGGAAGCTAAAGTAGTTGAAAACAGACTCTCAGTTCTCCTTAATTTTAAATAGAAGTGAATATAAGAGGGACATGTCTAAGAATAAGGGGCATTCCATCATTTCTTTCTACCCCATCTAAAGAAGGAATTGAAACATTCATGAATTTGAAATTAATAAATAGATACCAGGCAAACAATCACAAATATAAGGCAACCTTTCATTCAGAAAGAAACTTAGCCCTGAGATACTTCATATCTCATCAGATACTGTTCACTCTTTTCCCCACTTTTACAAGAGAAAAATATATCAGTCATGTGAAAGATGAGTTGGAAAACGCAGATGGAGCTTGGAATACCTAGATAATTCCATGGGTATCTCTTTCACCTAGAAGAAAAAGAACATTTGCTTAATACCCACCAATTCCCCACCACCCCAGGAAAAGACAGCAGGGGGTAAATTTTTTAAATTAAGACTTAATTAAAGGAAAATTAAAGCTGATGTGTGGGTTCCAGCTGAAGCCATATACTGTAACTGCTTCAGCTTGCAAACATTACAAATGCAACATAAAGACAGCATCAATATTTCCTTGTTCTACCCAGGATATAACATCCAGAAAGACACTGTACCTTGATTCTATATCAGCAACAGCTCAGCATAGAAACATATGATTTGGTATTCCATATCATCCTGCTCCCTTTGGGAAAACAAACAAACAAACAAACAAACACAAAACAAACAAAAAAAAAAACCACAAACAATCTTAAAAAGCTTACAGCTGGGATGGAAAGAAACAGAGAGCAGTGTGAAACTGCTTGTAATTGATGGCAAGCATCTTGGTGAAACAAATAAGCCTGATTAAGATGAGCAGAAGAAAAGTCTGTGTCTGAAATGCAATTGCTCAGGTAAAGCCCAGGAAGTAAGTAAAGGAAATACAACTGTTCTGTGCTATCTGCACTTAGCAGCATTGGAGGTGTTTTTACTTCTTTCTGTGCAGATCCTGGGTGACAGAAGGGTTGCATGGGGAACATAAAAGAAAATACATGTCTTGAAATATGAGTGATCTTGCTGCCTGCAAAGGAGAAAGGGGAGAAACACCAATTTTCTGAATTTGTTATGGGTAAAGAAATGATACTTTTATTATTACTGTGTAGGCACAAACAATGATATCTTAAATCTCAATCTCTTATGCCCAGCTACAGTACTGGCACTGCCTTTTGAACTGGAGACACTTACTGGAACTTTCTCTGCACTCCAGGAAGTTTAGCAACCAGAATTTTGAAACAGAACTGAAATAGTAACACCAGGCTTATATTAGCAAATGTCCACATTTACACTGGAACAAAAGCTTTCTCCTGGATTCCCTCTCTTGAATAAAAATAAAAGCTCCAGAAAACAGTATTTGCATCTTGTGGAGAAGAAGTTAAGGAGTAGGTATGAGCACACCAAATAGGCATTTTAGCACAGCTTGCAAAAATTTTATTTCCCTATGCTCATGCTCCTCTTGAAGAGTTTCATCCAAAGGTGTCTTAACATGTCAGCGCTGCTGTCCTACTCCAGCCTCAAACAGATCTTTCTTGAAGGTGCCATAGCTCAGTGGGAAAATCATACCATGTCCTCAAGCTTTCCATGCCAGAGCCACAATGTCAGATGGCAAATACAGAGGAGACAAGAAGAAGATAGAAATAGAATCAGAGAAACAAACCAAACATTCTTTATGTAAAGGACTCTCCTATTCTGAAATATTCCACTTCTCCAACAAGGAAATCCAAGCCTTTGGATGACTTTTCATCATGGAGAAAATAATTTAGGTTATCTGGTTTATCTCTCGTGTTGGTGTTTTACACAAGTCCCTTCCCTATGTGATGAAAATCACAATTTTTTTTGTCTTATTTTCACTAGAGACAGCACCAAATCCTATTTTCCAGGTTTGACCTAACTTGAACACACCTTCAAGGAAATTACAGTCTTATTACACTTGCTGACAGAGAAAGCAGCCTTTATCCATAGGAGAGAATGAAATGCCAGCAACATTTCTCCAATTTATATGAAATTTGTCCACATTTTCACCCCAGTATTATTAAAAAGGAAATTTCAAATATGACAGCTGGCATGTAAAGAACCTTAAGTGGAGATTGGTGGGATTGTTTCTTTTTCTGCTATTCTGTGTTTGTCTGCACAGGGCTGTGTGTGGATTTATGTGTGTGGATTTGCCTTTCCAGTAGAAAGAATTCAAAAATACAAACAACAGTTCCTAATGATATTTACGTTGGAATAAAAGATCTTGTGGTGCAGTTTCTGCTCGTGTAACTCAGCAGCTGGCAGCTTTCCTCAAAAAAGATGAATTCCCAGTTCCCTTGAAAACACCTGCTTTTTCAGGCAAAGTGCCTTAGGAGAATCAGACTTCAACTAAATAAGCACAGCATATGGTTATGATGTCAAGGTCTGATAATGATCAATAATAAAGCACATGAGGACTATATTGTTTGGCCCGGGATCCCAAAGGTCTTTGCTGTACCTAGAACTCATGAATGTGAATGGGAACTATGTATTTAAATATATTTGCGCATCTGGACCTTGAACATGAGGTCTCAAAGGTACTGTTGTTGAAAGTGTTCAGTTAGAGAGACATGGCTGCATTTCTGTGAATCAGGTTCTACAGAGGCTTACAGGGCCTGTTGTATCAATTTCATAGTCAATTACAGTGAACTCTTTTTCCTTTGATAAGCTTCATGCTCTATTTAATTCCTGTAAATTAAAAACCACTCATTTGAAGCATGGGACTGCTGGGCATGATTCGCCATCATTTGCACAGTCCTTGGAAATGACAGTTCAGCTTTTTTATTACGAACAGGAGAAAGATAGAACTACAACAGTTTTCTGGCAGCAGCTTAACACAAGTAGCCCATCTCTTAGGCATCTCAGCAAGCCCTAAGAATCGCATAACCATCAACCTCATCCAAAGGGATGAGGTAGATGTGGTAATAGAGCCTTTCCTTATGCTTTCCAAGAGACTGTATAACCATTTCTTAAAGTGAGAAAGTACCGAGATCTCTCAAAGAGAGATGTGTCATGTCTGAGTTCTATTTCAGGGGGACCTGAAACAGTTTACCATTCCTTCCCACCTGGACAGAAGGTGAATAGAAGGAGCCAGGACTGTTCCACAGACAGTTTCAGTGACACCATCTTCATTCTTCCAGCCCTTCTTGGCGCTGGCAGGAAGGGTTGGACCAAAATTGTCAGTAGACCCATCAGGGTTTGGTAGCCTGGTTGCTGGTAGTAGGACCCATGATGGGCCCAGCCTGACTGTGCGAGAGCAGTATTCATGGCTAGCCAGGGTTAACTACTTCAGTAAAGATGTGTGAAACCAGTTCCTAGAAACAGACACAATTGCTAAGTGGAGGGCCTGGGATTCAGGCAAAGCTGTACTGCTGCAGTTCAGCAAGCTATATGCTACCTAAGCTGCTGAAAAGGAGCTGCTAGCACTCCTGGTGTGCACAGAAGGAGGTTAAAATAAGCCAAATGCCAACGTGTTTGTAGCAGGCTAAGGGACATTGCTTACCCCTTCACTAGTCATGGCCTAGTGCTTGTTGCACTTGTTAGCATCACTGTAGACCTGAGTTCTTAAGAACACAGCTTCTTTCAGGATTTGTCTGCGAGATTTTGGAGCTCGTGTCCCTTCTCCTGGGTGAACAGTACCTCCTGTGATACAGGATAGCAGTGGATAACCTGGAAGAAGCAGGGAAGCTTCTGGAATCTGTGCCCCTGAAAGTATGAAAGACATGTGTAAGATACCCTCTGGACTTTAGGGCAGGCACCTAGCAAAACAAAAGCAAGCCATCTAAACCACAAAAGGTAAAGATTTTGTAAAAGTAAAGGAAAGAAAACTACTGGACTCAAGACCAAAATTAATATTGCAGATTTCAGTGGTTGTAATCCCTTAACTGAAAACATCAACACTGACAGGAAATGCAGTTGTTTCGACCATCTGTCACATAGTAATTCATATGTTGTCAGTATAGAAGGAGCTACTCTGAATCAAAGGGCTACTTGCAAGCAAAAGCTAATAGAAAGGACAACCTAGCAGTAAGCAATACATTTCCAGCTGTAAAAGGGCAAGTTATGATATTCTCTTGTTTCTCCTGTTTCAACAGACAGGAACTGGAATACTTTCAACAAGAAAGAAAAGCAATTCATTTAAAGTGAAGGGAAAGAAACGTCTCCCCATGCTGCACTTCACTAACCTGTGGAACTGGCTGTTGCAACATATCCCTGAGGCTGGCCAGCAAGACACATTGAAGATTATAATAGATATGAAATCTTCCCAACATAATTACATGAGAGAGAACAGAGATTATTTATGGAAAAGATAATCCCACTTCTGCCTTGGCATACAAACTGACACCCTAAGAGACGGAAATTTCTTCTCAAATGTAATCGTTATTTATTGTGAGGTTCCTTCCAGCTTTACCTGGAGCAACAGATTTGGTCACAGTCAGAGATGAGGCTTCAGGCTAGAGATAATGCTAATGCCAGTAATTCAAGGGGTGGACTGGGATCTTGATCTGTTTGACTGAGTTTGTCTTTCAAGGAGACGATTTCAAAAAGTAAAAATACTACTCACAATTTCCTCAGAGCCGAGCATTCCTCCCTAAGAGGACAAACAAGCAAAGTTGGCTCAAGTCAGCATTAAGGCAGGCTAGTTGGGGGTTCAGTTTTTTCTATTTACAGTCACCTTAATTTTGTGGAGGAAAGTAAGAGGATGGGACCCTAATGTTTCTTTAAAAGGCCAAAACGCATAGCAGGTGTTAAAATAAGAGTCTTATCTCAGCGTCTACATAAAAAGTTGAAGTCATTTAACTGAGCAGATTTAACTTTCCTAAGGAAGTACCAGTTTTTAATACACTTGCAATGGCTTTTAATCAGCCAAATTCAGTTCACTACATAAGCAGTTAAATCAACATGATTACAAACCCAACCATAAATTATTTTGGTTTATCTACATATATTAACAACCACAGAACTGAGTCCTATCAGCTGAATTGAGTCAGCCAACAACATATATATTTGTCACCTCTCACAGTCTGAAGTAACATACCAGTTTAAACTGCAGTCACGAGCCATTTTAACCACAAAGTCAAAACACATGGTTCAGCCAAAATCTCCCTTCAGCATTTCAGACCTGCTCCTTTTCACTTATCCAGAACTGTGCTTAACAGGTGAATAAAGTGTTCCTATGATATCTTGAGAAGCATCTCAAGGATAAGATGGTTATGAATGTTTTCTTCAGGATCATGGAGAAGATGCATCCCTTCATCTGCTAGATACTTTCTTGCTGAGGCAGCCTGGGGCAACTTTGCTTGCTTTGCTGCAAGGGCAACCAGCTGCCTCATGTCTTGCTGCTCACCAGAACCACGCTTGTGGTAATTCTGTCGAATCAGCCCACAGCTGTATTGCTGAACAAACTGCTAAGGATAAGTATTCTTATACCCATAGCCCTATTTGGGAAATTAAAAGAGGAAGCATCTGTGTTATAACAACAAAACAAAACAAACCACCACCACCACCACCACCCCCCCCAAAAAAAAAAAAAAAAAAAAACCTAAAAAAAGAAAATCCAGGAAGAAAAACAGCAAAACAAACAAACAAAAACAGATAGGGGAAAAGAAAATGTGACACATGGAGACAGCTGGTAAATTCATTCAGTAATTGTACAACATGGAATTCAGACAGACCAATGACATTTTGGGTGGAATTAAGTTTTGGCATCTGCTATATAAATTCCTGTCCCTGGACAAATTGTACAGATTTCCATCTTATTCTGGAAAGCAGAACAGATATGTGGGAGGATGCCTTTCATTTCAGCCCAATTGCAAGAGAATTACGGAAAGATGTGGGAGCATCCTAGGAAATACAGTCTCCTTCTAGCCTTGGATCTCATGTTGCAGAATAGCTAAATCAGTCAGATCAGATAAACCGTGTCCTATTTTTCCCTGCCTGGAAAAGGAGTCTTGACAAACAGCTTCAGGCAGCCTTCTTGTTTCCCTTGCCTCATCTTTCTTAGGATTCCTCGAACACAACCACAGAAGGAAGATCTGCTGGCCCAGTCTAATCAAGAAGCCTCAGAAACAGCCCTGAGAACCTCTGGTAGCTCTTTCAGAGCCCTTTAGGTAGCTTTGAAGTGCTTCCCCTTCCCTCCTCTGCTATGATAACACCCTTTCACAGACCAGCATGCAAAGGTTCACTGCTTAAAAGATAAGCTAGCTATCATCATTCCTTTGCGCAAGACAACCAGCATCACTGTCATAATGTAGCAGCAGGACCTGTACAGATGTTCAGGTCAGGAGCTATGTCCTTCTTTTTTCATTCACTGTTGTCAAACAGTTCTCTTTCCTGGAGAAGAAGATATCCAGATGGTGCCACAGAGCCTTTGGGAAACTAATATACTGATATATTAGTATTGTATTATTTTAATAATGAGTTACGCTTTATGCTTCTTGTAATTATAATTAGTAGCAATAATTAACAATAATTGTTACTAATAGCTACTTACCAAGTTGGTTCACTTTGCATTTATACGGAAGGGATCTCTGAACCCACACCTAATCCTGGATTATAAATATATATATAGACTTTGGCACAATAAGCCACCATTTTCCAAATGGAAACCTTTTGTCTGACAAGTGATAAATTGAACCAGAGCTTACAGGGTTAGAAGAACAGGTTGCACTTGTGGAAGGGATATACAAGTTGCTCATGCGAGGGTAACCAAAACCTTTGGAGTGCAGAAGGAATAAGTAGATTTCAAGAGAAGACTATCATCTGCTCTGCATAGGGAGTTATTGTTTCCTGCTCCCAAACTACAGTTGACTAAGGATTCCCACAATCCCAAATTACATCCCAGAGTAAAGAAACCTGTGCATAGCACCTCTGCTGGGCAATGCAAAGCACCATACATCTGCAGCAGCTGCACAATTTGGAGTGTGAAAGCAGGCATTTTCAAACTCCATTGCTTTATGTGCTCCTTATATATGGAAAAGAACAGCACAAACCATTTTCAACAGCTTAAAATTTCAACAGTTTAAAATCAAGTTTTCCCTTCAAGGTTTGATGAAAATTCTTCTTCTGTGCACCACCAGCTTTTTTATGCTATTTCTGTTAAAACCCAAAGACAGTTCCCATGCAAGTGTACTTTCAGCTTCTGAGTTACAGGCATTTTCTCCACAAAGTAGAGCAATGAATCAAAAGTATTTAAATAGAGATGTCTATAATGCTTCACAGTCCTAATGTGGAGTATTACAGAAGAGGAGACAGAGAAGAGGAGACAGAAACACGGTCGCCAGACTACAAATAGCTCTGTTTCCTCACAGCGCTGTCGAAGGCCATGCATACCTCTCTTTAGCACTGAAGCCCATAAAGCATATTGTGAATCTAAATCTAACCTGTACTTTAGTATTCACACCACAGGAATATGAAGATTCACTTTCAGCAAGTGCAACTGTTTTAGGTGAGTTTTGATCATCATGGTGAAGCAAATAAAATATTGAAAACTTTCTGGTTCTCACTCAGAAATGGTCTTTGAGTTTGCAGTTTTTAAGGGGAAAAAGTATTATTTCAATTCACTGATGTTTTCATCCACTTTTTTGGTTTGTTTTGGTTTGGTTTTTCTACATTTACCCACAGGAACTGTAATAACACCAGACTATTTTGACTAGGACAGGGAACCTTATCAGACAATTTAGATGCTTTCTGAATTGCAATTCTTCACTTTTTTCCCCTTCACTTCTTTCATTAAATGAGCTAGACATTTAGCCAATTAGACAATTAGCCAAACTGGAATCTTTACAAGTTACTTTTCAAATATTCTCAAGAGTATAAATAACATCATGTAAGATTTTTATCCTGGAAGTGAAATCTAATACAGATTGATTGCACTTCACTGTAACAGAGCTTATAGAAGCAACATGGCAGAAAACTTTGATAAATTATATTGCAGGCTTTGTTTGAGAAGAAAATGGATTTTATAGCACCTGGCTCAAGTTATAGTGTTGCTTACAGAAAGGACTCCTCCGGTTTGCCTCACCCACAGATAGAAACATATCTCTGTGTAACCTAATATGGTTTGATTTAACTCAGCTAACATGTGGCTGACTAATTATGACTTACAACTGGCAGACTAGCTAAGTATTTGCTGTCATTAGAGAGCAAGACTTGGCTTTCTGTAGAAACACAGTCCTATGTCCATGTATTCAAGATCACCTTCAAAAGTACCATCTTGCACACAGTTGTCTTGCTGAAGCATTACCTAGATGATCCCTGAAGTCTTGCCTGATACTACCAATCCATGAAATCATAATAAGTGAGTCTTACAAGACAGCAGGGAACACTGTCAAGCACATCTGTCTAGTGGTGCCTTTTACTAATGAGAAAGTAAGGAATATGTAACTACAGCACAGCCCTCAACTATGTTCATTTCAGCACATCATTTCCCACTTACTAAGTGTCCAACTTGCTAGAAGTTAAAAAAATACTTTCTACCTGAACCAGATCTGTGCCTAGGACTAGATCACTGAGTTGCCATTTTTAAACCTGCATACTGGAGATCCAACCACTGCCTCTGGGACTATCCTCCAGAATCTGTTATTTGTCTTGGGGGCATTCAAAAAGCAGAGATGAAAATACAGTTAGTCTCAAGATTTTCTTTGATAGTTCAGCACATAAACCCTGCCAAACAAGAAGTGGGACTGAACATACTGGTAGAGAAAATGTTCTCAGGTTTCAAAGAAGCAGAATTATGGTCTTCATTCTCTGAATGCCTACCTGCACGAAAAAAAGCCACCCAATATTATTCTTTCTTTCCTATGTGCTTTCAGGAAAGCATAGACAGCTATTACTTTCAACCGTATCTATCCCTGCAGCAAGTGACTTTACTCCAACCTCAGGCAGCACAAGGTTCTGCCTGAATCACACATGTTTACTCACAAAGAGTTCCAGGTGTTTGCAGTGTCGTGAGCATTCTCCCTAGTTTAAACTCTGCACAGCAGACCAGCCGGACATCCTCTGGGTTTTGCGCATGTGCTTAATCATTTGCATTATCGGTCACACACATCACTATGTCTCAGAAATGTCTCCTGCTTAAAACCAAAACTCATCTAAAACAGACCCAGGGAAACAAGCATGACATAAACAAATCTGAACAAGTCTGCATTTATTAGTGGAAGACCAGGAAGAAAAGGTGTGTTCACATTCATGTGAAAGCTGAGTAAAACATGTTCTAAGAAAACTGCTACCACAGTTTCACAGTTTATGCTAGGGATCAATTTTATCTCAACAAAATAGGTTGATTTTGCAGGTAATGTTTTCAGCTGACAATTTTCACACTCAATATGTAAAAATAGTCTTCAAGAAAGGTTTCATTATTTTGCTACGGTGGCCATCAGCATCAGAAGATCTTCCCATTTTTGTTTTGCATTCTGCTAAAGGTTTTTCATGCTCCTAGCTAGTAGCAGTGCAGGCCCCTGTTTTTCTTGAGTGAGAATCTGGCCTTCATCATTCTTAAAACAGACCTTCCAAAGGAATTTTGCAGTGCTATCACAAGAATGACAAACACTACCAAACAGGTAAGTGACTATGTTTTCTCCCTCATTACTCCTTGTGAGAGATACCTATTTCTTCAAGTTCAAACTGATTATTACAATTGGCCCTGAACAAAGTGTAAATTTACCCTGAAGTCTTGGCTAGGACATTTGATCTATTTGGAAAATATAATCAGTTTTTGGGGGGTTTTGTTTGTTTGGTTGTTGTTTTTTTTTTTTTTTTTGTGGTTTTTTTGTTTTTTGGGTTTTTTTTTTTTTGTTTTTTTTTTTTTTTTGTTTGTTTTTTTTGTTTTTTTTTTTTCCTCTATCTTTGGGTGGACGAGCAGAATTCTCTCTGTAAAAATTCCGTTTCTGGATCTAGGATTTGTTCCCCTCCCTGTGGACAGTGTTGGGCACTGCACCTATTTTTCGAGGGCAGTAATGTTTCTTTTGGTGAGCAACAATCACGGAAGGAAATTCACCTGTTCCTCTGTTAGTAAAACCCATCACTCTGTTAATACCTTTAAAGGAAACATCTTCTGGTGGTTACTGAAATAGATTTAAAACTTGGCATGGAATACAAAATAGTTACATTTAATATCCAGAAAATAAAACGCATTACAACTTTTAAGTTCACTGTGTTTGCCAGTCATCTCTTTCCTGCTCTTTGTAGCTGCACAGATTGGCATGGACAGCACAATGTTGCATCTTTCCCTCTTTCTCCTCCCTGTGTGCCAGCAGCTGTCTGGAGCCAGAAAATGTGGTTCAAGAATGCCACCTGGTCCTTTGGTGCTACCTCAGATCTTAAAGAATGGAAGAGGGACCTGATGCAAACATCTTAGTCTGTACAGCATATATATTGCTAAGGAAACAGGCCTATAATCCTATAGGAATAACTATGGCAAGAACAGTTTGGCCCATTTTCAGTGTCAGTTCATGCATGAATGCTTTGTTCCAGGGAAAAGAAGAGCAAGATGGCGAATCTCTTGGCCACTTATGCCAATTCCCTGCAGTTATCTTAAGGTCAGAATGCTGTGGTTACAATAAAAAGTCCCAACAGCAAACTGCTAGACTCACTCCCACCCCCCCCCCCTTAAATGGTGCAGGCTCTCCTGACAGCTACAGATCTCTCTGGGGAAAGGAGACAGATCACTTTGAATTGACCTGATCAACTAGTCCTGTGTAACAGGAGGAAAGGGTACTATCACAAATGAAGGGTGAAGATGTATGGATGCTGTATGCGGCTGCAGGGATAAACGGTATAAGCACAACTGGTATTTGCAGTATCTGTAAAAGGAGCAAGACTCAGCTGAAGTCAGGCCTGGCAAGGATTCTCTTTCATGAAAAGTATTGCATGTGCAGAAGGAAGGAGCAGGAAAAAAAGAATCTCAAGCAGTTTATTTAACTTGTTAAATAAACTCTGTGATGTTCCTTCACGGTGGTGCCTGTTCAAAAGGTTGTTCGCAGTCACTTCAACCCCATGAAAATCCTTATCACCACTGAAAGAGGTAGCCCCTTCACACACTGCAACCCATTGCAATTCAGTTATGCTTTCCTTGTGTTAGCTTAAGAATATATATAATTTTATAACAGCTCAAGTCTGACAGTTTTAAAATATTTTTAAAGGATATTTTTCAGCCAATCTATTCTTAAACTTGACTGACTGTTGTGTTGCATGAACATTTATGCCAATGCAAGCAGAGGATTTGGCACTGGAATGTTAGGTTGGGGTGAGGGTGGGACCTTGTATGTATGTAGGCACACAAAAGTTCAAGGTGACCAAAAAAACACTTTTTTTTTTTATATTATTTTTTTTTCCAGAAAGCTATAGAATAGATTCATAGAATCAAGTAGATTGGAAAAGACCGTTAAGACCACCAAGTTTAACCATAGCCCCAGGACTGCCAAGTCCACCACTAAACCATGTCACTGAGGGCTTCATCTGCATGGTTTTTGAACACTTCCAGGGATGGTGATTCCACCACTTCATTGGGAAGCCTGGTTCAATGCCTGCCTAGAAAAGAAAACATCTTGTTAATATATAATCTTGAAACCAGATCATGTCCCAGGGGTCCTAGACGTAAGTTAAGTTCTTCATAAAACCATTTCCCTGTTCTTCATAAAACCATTTCCTTTTTATTTCCCTTTCTCTTCCCTCTAGTGAGGTTAATAACACAACAAATTAAAATACAAGTTGAGTCTTCAACAGTTAGGTGATGTTACAACACAAAACTGAGTAATACAACTTAGAGCTTTGTAGTCTTTAGGACTGTGATTCTTTCTAGAGGCTTAAGCATCTGGATGCCAAACTTCTGGCAACTTTAAAGATAAACACTGAAGTACAGAGAAGAGGTAAAAATGTAGTAAAGAGAGCTGTTATGAGTGGAAGCTTAGTGGAAGATATTCTCAGGAGTTAACATAATTCAGAAAACTTACTTCTACCCCACCTGAAAATATGTTTATGTAAGTAGACAATCAGTCTGCACTGCTGTCTGTCGAAGATAGCTGAAAATGGCTGCCTAAGAGAAATAAATTTTACTGGAAATCCTTCTTTCTCCCTTGGTTAATTGCAGACACTGGTTCTCTTCTTTAACATAATAACAAGACTTTGCAAACTGATTCTCTCTAACTCTTAAGCACAAATTTGAATACATGATTCCAAGTTTCCTTATTCAACAGAGTTTGTGAGCAGACGTTGCTGGCAATGGGAGCCTCTGTATGCTCTCAGTGAAAAGCCCATGAAGTGTTTTTAAGGATAGGTATGGATTAACGGACTGTGACTCCAAAGGTGAGTACAGATAAAAGAGTCTCTGCATTTGGTAAAATCCTTCTTTTAAGTATGTACTCTCTCACACGGTTTTCCCTTTGGGTCTGTCCTGTTTTCAGCTGGGATAGAGTTAGTTTTCTTCCTAGTAGCTAGTACAGCACTGTGTTTTGGCTTTAATTTAAGAATTAAACCATGACAGCGTCAC
This sequence comes from Neopsephotus bourkii, assembly GCF_033783945.1. Classification (NCBI taxonomy): domain Eukaryota; kingdom Metazoa; phylum Chordata; class Aves; order Psittaciformes; family Psittacidae; genus Neopsephotus; species Neopsephotus bourkii. Next base: position 121,831 of record NW_026900735.1, read on the forward strand.
CTCCAGGTTTTAGGTGCAGCAGGAAGTGATCATACGTATTTATGTCTGTCATTCATCAATTGCCCCTAAAATTTAGCTTAACCCTTTGCTAAAGTACCAGTCTGGCTTAGACTATCCAGAAAACTTCATCTATCAGAGCATCCCAGAGCAGCCCTCTGCAGACCCCTGACTCCTCAAAGGCATCCAGCTCTCAACCCACTTACCAATACAGTGTTACACTCAGCTTCTTAATAGAAGAGTATTTGTACAGTCAGAAAACACTACAAATTCCAAAAAGCATTAGCTTGTCAAATATAGAGAATATCTGTCAATGAATCTATGGATCTTCCTTCCCTTTTCATTGCTGGCATATGTTCTGTATAAAATCTGCAGGAGTATGCTTTGCCACATGGATATGAGCACACTGGACTTTGCAGGTTTTGGGTAGACAGTTTTGTGGACTTCACAGTATTACTACCATACTTAATACACAGGCTCTGGACTCCTTAGAGCTATGGGAGAATAACAGGTTTCACATACCTCAAAATATTTCCAAACCCCATGAACAGACAGCTTGGGATCATTAGACTCAGTAATGTCCTTGAATTAAGGCTTGGCTGTCTAAATTGCTGGTGACACAGAAGAGTGCAGATCAATGACAGCCTTAGCCATCGTAGTACAGATATCAATTACTTACTAGGTCCATAGGGCTTTCTTGACCCATTCAGGAGAGTGACTCAGCAATTCAGGGAAGCTGGGATTCACCAAGAGATAATTTTTTTTTATTATGAAACAGACACATCCAAAGATTGCCCACTCATTTTCCAGATATTTCTAGATACATGCAACTGAGTTATTCTGGGCTGCCCCTGTGTACACATGTGAGGAAATAATGAGGTTTACAGCACCTTTAATTGCCAAAATTTGTTTAGGTATTCTATAATTCCATTATGTGAAGCTGACGTGCTCTGAATGCTACCAGACTTATGTTGAGAGCAACAACTACTTCTATACAGGTTTCCTCCCCAGTGCTCATATCTCTTTCCGGAAAACAGTTCAAGGACTGTAATATAAAGCACATAAGAACATACACACTGCATCACACCAGAAGCCCCACTTAGTCCTGAATCTCAGCAACATACAAAACCCAAGAAGGCGTGTTAGGCCAGAACAGACCTAAAATAACACTACCACAGAATAGTATCACAGACATTAAGAGATCTGTGGCTCTGGAAACTTCATAAGCCACAAGCATTTTTCTACATGTTAGCCACCCTCCACCTGGGACAGGATAAATTTTCTTCCATGAATTTGTCTCCTCTTGAATTCATGCAAAATCAACACCATAATAACATCTCAGGGCAAGGATGCCCACAGTTTACCTACGTATTATGTGAGGAGCCAGGTCCTTTTCTTTGTTCTGAACTTATCTTTTCTCATTTGGGGTTTCCTATTTCTTTTACTATGACAAATGTAATTTCTTTATATACTTTCTCCATTTCTCTCAGGATAGGCCTCTATCCTATTCCTGTCAGGCAACTCTTTCCCTCCTAGAGCATCCTTGTCTGTTTAAGCATTCCTGCTTTCCTTCATGCCTTCGAAACGCCTGCATTATGTACATACGAAGTGCCAACGGGGCTTTGGTACCAGTTGGAGACCTTGAAAGCTGCTGTTCACAAATAATGACAGAAAACTATAAAATCAAATCTAGCATTGTACAAAAATGTTTAACAAAATGACTCGAGGAAACAAACTGTATCCACTTCTATGAACTTTTTCATGCTCCCTTTGCATTTCAATCAGGCTTACTTTCAGAGAAATCTGTGGGCCAGGCTGCAAATCAGAAAAGACACTAATGTTCTGCTGCTTTATGTAAAACTCTGGTCATTGTAGTAAAAGATCACCTGTGTACAGCTGAGCAGCAGTAGAACTTGCTATCAGAAGCCTGAGCCATCCCACGTTTCCCTCCTGTAAACTATGTCTGTGGGATTTGAAGCACCTCAGAGAAAGCAAAATAATTATTTCATTATCTCATTAATCATAAAATGCTCTTATGACTGGACTGACAGCTACTATGAGAAATGTCAGCCTCAAATGACAGACACAGAGAAGCTTGCAATGGAAAAGCTGCCTCATCTGTAACTAGAACATCATGAATTATAGGCAATAATTGGCCCTACAAGCAGAGAATAATGTCATTGTTATTTTTACTATGTGTCACTTTAGATTTTGGTATTAGATGATGGCTCGCTAAGACGCTCTCATCTACAGTTTTCTGGCTTCTGTCCATGTGAACACATTATCCCCTGGCCATCTGAAGTGGAGGCTGCAAATAGCCTCCTCTTTTGACCACTATCTGGAGTGCAATTTCCGTGTAAGAAAGTGGCATGCTCTGAATATGACTAGGCTTACTATAAAGTCAACAATAATTTCTGTGCACTATGATTTTTGAGCTTTAAAAGGATGATTACCTTAATTTTCAGGATATAATTTATCTGCTGAGAACAGGGCATATTGACTAGAAGAAAATGTGATCCACTTATACAAAATTTTCCTAGTATAAAAGCAACATAGAAATAGCTCAGATTACGAAGATGAAGAAAGTGAAAGTGAATAAGTGTTTCAGTTAAGGTGGTATGTACATGATACAACGCAAAGGATTTCTGTTATGTGAAGCCTTCTCAATCTGTTGTTCGAAACCTGACCTTGCTCCAAACTCTGTAAAGTTGAACAACTCAGGTGTAAGTTACAAGTTCTTACAGGGAATCAGGTAGCTACTGGAACAGGGATGACGCATGACATGGCAGCATATTATGTTTTTGATAGTAAGTTTTCACTTGATTAAAAGATGCAGATGTGATACAGGAACTGCTGAGTGAACTCACAAGGCCTGTTTACACTAGAATTTTCATTGCATGAGTGTATATTTCTTCTTGCCTTGAACTTTACATTCTGATTGGTGATACAATGATTTCAGTGTAGATAAGAAGCACCAGAAAATGTCTGCTTCTGGCAGATTTAGAGAGCAAATGGCAAGACCGGCAGTGTCGGCATCAATCAGTTCTGCAGAAATTGCGATACACTCCTGATAATAACCAAGTTTACAGAAGTTACAGAGTTGTTGGTCTGCTGTTCAATACTGACTTTGAGTTGATGCCATCCTCACTTTGAAACAAACTTTTTAAACTCTCTGTGCATGCCTCTCAAATTAGTGTAATTTTTCTTTGGTGGAGCTCCTCATTAAACTGGATCAGGACAACCTATTCAAATACGATTGCTCTTCCATAGAAGAATCCGTAAGCACAGATGGTAGCAGGATCCATTTGGATTTGTCTGCAAAAACCATATAGGCCTTAAAAGTGTAATCTGACCAGGATAACTGAAAGGTAATTTAGGGTAAACTCTAAAACTCGGGACTCAGATATCACTTACCAAATATTTTCTGTGATGCTTACCTGTTCAGTGGGTAGCAACTTCATACCTCTGCCCCTCTCACCACCTCTTGTTTGGCCTGGCCTGAATCAGTTTAATTCTAGGTTGCCTGGGTTTTTTCATTAGTCTGTTCCAGTCCTGCTACTTTTGAAGTACTTTGGAAATGGACATTATCTCTTATTGAAGTAGGGTCTGTCTATCATCTTCCTTAAGCATCTAATGAAAGTGATCTGAATCATGATGCTTTCCCCAGAAGTGCCAGGTACAGAGTAGTTAGTGTGAACCAAATTTCCTTCCTTGAACCTCCTGCAGGAAATGTAATTTTCCATCCCAACATGATGGGGAGCATTTTCACACTTTCTAGTCTCATCAGAGTACAGATAATTAAGATAATATACAAAGCTATCTTCCACACTCATCTGATAGTGTAATTCCTTTTTCCTGACAGGCAATAATACCCATATTCACCAAATATAGTGAATATTTCTTGACAATCCAAGTAAGTACAGCCAAGGTTTTCCTATCTCCTGAGCTATTCCAGATGGTACCTGTCTTCAAACTGAGTAGTGTCTTTGTCAGAAGTGAGGCAGCTGAAATCCAAGGAGGTCTGCACATAAAGAACTGAGAATGTAATGTTAAAGTAGTTGAAGCAATTCAAAAGCAGTTAGTACAACAGTTAGGAAAGACCGACTGCCTTTAACATCCAATACATCACATGAAAGGTGGGGAATCAAAACTGCATTTGTCTAACTTCCTTTATTTTTTATTTTAATGCTTTTCCCCACAGGAAAAGTAAACAAAACCCCAACCAACCAAACAAACAAACAAAAATAAAGAGAGACTGAATCTGATGAAATGTGATTAATCACAAGAAAAATGTGCTGGTTCAAAGTCCATGGATTTATGACTTAATTAAAAAGTACTACAGAAAAGCAAAGATTTCTGACTACCATTAAGTGAATTTCATTAAAATCAAAGCAAGAGAGAGATGAATTGCACTGTGCAAGAGACATCACTTCCAAGGTCTCTGGGCTAGCTGAAAGCTAAGGCAGTTAATAGGTCTTTGCTGGGAGAAAGAGAAAATTTCATCAGCCAAGTGGGGTAGTTAAAGCAATCTAACATGAGACAATGGCAGGACAGGCAGCATTATGGTACCTCATCTGGTCCACCTTGTGATTTATCTCAAGAACCTTACAAACCAGTGGCTTAAATCCACAGCACATCTTGCAATTCTGATAATTTGAGAAGGTATGGTTAAGATTGCAATAATTTATTTATCTTTGGATACTGAATTTAGCACTGAGAAAGATCTAAGTACAAGAGAAACTCCTCAGTTTTTAAGCAATAAATATGGTTAGTGTGCAGTCCTAGAAAAGAGAGAAAAAAATATTAAATTAAATTTGTGATTGTGTTGCCTCATATCTGAATGGTGTCTGAAGTGTTTCAGACACTATCTAAATTAGGTCTGCAACCATTTAATATTTTTTTCATTCTAGGAGAATTTGTGGTATGCTAAGAAGGTGGGAGTTGGACGATCTAATTCCCTTAGGCTCCTTTGGAAACCAAGACTGTCAAATCTGAATGCTGAAGAAACTCCCATGATAGCATCGATATCTATATAGTTAAAAGAAGAATAATTTCTCCCACCTCTGAAGGTCTTGAAAATTGAGATTACATAGATGCAAACTGGCAAAATAAATCCATTTCACAAATAAAAAGGAATTTTTTTAATTCTTCACTGCTACAACCAAGTCATAAACGTGATCTGAATCAGAGAAGGAGGTTGTCCTGCCCCAGAATGAACAGTCTTCAAAGTAAAGAACCAAGGAAAATGCCAAATACAAGCCTGCTTCTGAATCTTAATGGAAAAGTCCAGTTGGAGAAAAACTATTCATGAGGGCCTTGGGCATGATATGAGGAAACTGGGACACAGACTCACCACGAGTTAAATGTAGCCATGGAAGGATGGATTGTCCAAATTCAAAATCAGAGGGGTTTCTCTGTCTAACCTTTTTATCCCTTTTTTTCTCACCTAAAAGTGTCCCTCCTAGGGCAACAGACCAGCAGATAAAAGATGTGTCTTTTGTAATTACTGTCTTCCCATTATCCTGCTTTGCAGTTGATACTAGGACTGTAATGGGTAATGGGTTAAAACTTAAACAGGGGAAGTTTAGATTGGATATAAGGAGGAAATTCTTTCCTGTTAGGGTGGTGAGGCACTGGAATAGATTGCCCAGGGAGGTTGTGAATGCTCCATCCCTGGCAGTGTTCAAGGCCAGGTTGGACGAGGCCTTGGGTGATATGGTTTAGAGCGAGGTGTCCCTGCCCATGGCAGGGGGATTGGAACTTGATGATCTTAAGGTCCTTTCCAACCCTAAGTATTCTATGATTCTAAGAGTATGCTGCTTCAGTGTCCTTCTCCGCAAGTGCTATGGGAAATTAACCATGGACACAAGCCTTCTTGAAAGAACACACACACATTACTGACACTGCTAATAGTCTACCTTTTTTTCCACCTTCCAGTGGGCTCTCATCTCTTTATAAAGCTGGTTGGCTTCTCTTGCTCAGTGTAAGCTGCTCGGCTTCTCTTTTGAAGATCTCTTAGAGCCTACTCAATACCCTAATGTTCACTTCGTGGAGTACATCAGAAGTTACTGCAGCCTTTCAGAACCCCTGCAAACTTCACTACAGCAGGATTTCTAAGGATTAAGACTGAGGCTTGTCAGATGAGAGCATTTGTCCTGTCTGCAATGATCAACATGTGCAATAACTACTACATTTTTCTTCTAAGCACTCCCTTTTGCTGAAATGCCTCCCAAACTAGGTTGCAGGGATAACATAACAACGTTTTCCACACTAATCAGTGTTATCTCCTTGTATGTGGACCTCTGGCCCTGTCCAGCTGTCTTTTTGTGCCTAACACTCAAACTGGCTGTCTTCTGGAGAGGGAAATGGCCTTTATTTTGGACTACCCATAGAAAACCACACAGCAGCTACATGGGCAAGGTTCTTAAACACATCAGTCAGCATTACAGCAACAACTCTAAATTTAAAGATGTGGTTGGTGGTAAGTCTGATTCCCTTCAATCCTGAGAACCTTTGTTCCAGATGGGATCTGGAAATATGTATAAAAAGGTGTCAAAAATGTGCACACAGACATACATCTATGTATTGATGACATGCCAAAGGGAGCTGCCTAAAACCTTAAATGTGCTGTGGATCTGTCTCAGCCTTTCATAATCCAGCACAGCTATTCCTGCAAAGCTCTGGATGCACATTTATAATCCAACTCTCCTGCTCTCCTATCCTCTCCTCTGAGCTTGTCTAATGCTGTCAACCACTATGCACAAATGCTGCCAGAGCAGACGTCTGCTTGCAGCCTAAGTGAAGTCAGCAGGCATGGCTTGCCAGGGGCAGCAAATCCCACTTTCTCCTCCCTTACCCTACAGCAGAGTATACACCCAGCTGTTTGCAAGAACAGCTGTGATAGCAGGTAAAGAAGTGTCCTGTGGTCTATTTCTGTGCTGCACAATTGGGGCAGAGAGGAGGATATTCTGCAGGCTACGGTTTTCCATTGATTTAAAATTCTGTTTGTGACAAACAGGTACAACAGGGGCAGGGATTCATTGTAACTCAAAAGAACCATTTTGCTGTAGGTACACTGGTTCTGAGAACCAAACAGTCACCAAGGGAGAAATCATCCCTTGAGGCTGCCCACAGCTTCAGAAATAGCTGGAACTACGTGCTGTAGACAGGTAGCACAAATGTCCAGGACCAGGCACCCTGTGGAAAGTTCATGTGAACAACAATAAGGAGGTCAGGTCTGAGAGCTGGAAGTGCTTGGTAATAGAGATGAGTAGTCTGTGGGGGAAAACCAAGGCCTTCATGTTGCCAAGTCTCCCTGCTCCTGGGAGTCAGATGGCAGGCTTCACTCAGGCTTTCAATGCAGAGACCACTGGATGCTTTTTAAAATGTCCTTTCAACTCTCCATTCTATTTGTGAAGACAAAAAGGTTAAGGAAAATTCTAAATCAGATGCATGTGACACACTGGGGTAATTTAAGCAGTCACTTGGAAAAAACTGAGACATACTGATTAGATTTTTCTAATTTGGACAAAATGCTCAACAACCTAGCATTTGGTTTTGACAGTCTGTGGAAACAAATCAAGCTCTTTGAAGTTCTGAGAAAAGTTGGAGCCAGTTAATATGTGCTCATAATTGTTTCAGTTTGTGGGTTGACTTGCAGTGGTTTGCCTTTTTTTCTGTTATTGATTTTGTTTCCTGCAAGCATTCAGAAGGTAGTGTGCCTTTCCTGCTCTTCTGAGAGCTGTGTTATACAGTAAGGATTGCTCATAGAAAGCCATCTAGTGAGTCTTTCTTACATACAGCCTAAGACATAGACTCTTGTCTTCTGACAAGTCCCTTAGAACTTTTGTACCTGTATTTTTAACCTGCAGATTCCAACTGGTCGCCAGAAGCACGACTGAGTTCTTACTTCTGGTTATTAAGACTTTTGAAGTTCTCACACAGGCAAGAAGTATGAGAACTGTAATAATTACTGTTAGTGAATGGAAGCGCTTGAATTAGCACAAACTGACCTTTTTAACATGTGAGGAAATCTGCAACCAAGGAGAAACCTCCTGCTTTGTCTTTGTTAATTTTCATAAAGAAGGTCATAGCTGTGGGTACAATTAATAAAGCCAAGTTGTACAAGAGAAATCACACTTTGTGCTGCAGATAGAGAACAGTCAGTACTATATTATCAAAAGTACAAAAGGTGAAGAGAAAAGATACAAAAGTTCAGTTGCAGAAAATAATAATGGCTATGCAAGGCTGTATTTAAAAGATCAAAGATACAAATTTATGTAAAAAATTTTATATAAAATAATTTTTGGAAGTTGCTTACAAAAAAGTGATGAGTTGCATGAAAGAAACCAAGCTATTTCTCTCACAGAGATAAATGATAAATAGCCTGTATTTTTCCACATTTGCCGTAAATATCAAACAACAGCTATTTTCTGAGCTCACTGGTATTATTTCTCATAATTAAAGAGATTTTTCATAACACTGTCAGGACATAACTAAACTAATAAAAGAATATTTTCTCCATGATTCTCTACACCCATCACCTAACAGTAGCTCAGAGAGGTCCCTGGGCCAGGAAGATCCAACAGCCTGGAAGATGCTCTCCTCATCATCGATTTCATCCCACCTCCACCCAACAGAGAGGATAGCATGACCTTGCCTTAGAGGATATCTGGCCATAGATGACCTGTAGGGGTGCTCTGGGACCGAGGTCCCACGACCAGAGCCACAGCCTTCAGCCACCTGCTCCTCCTGACTGCTGAGAGCTCTGCTCCTGTCTACATGGAAAGATGCAGCAGGGATAACTACTTTCATCTAACTTTGTAGTATTGTTCACATTATGAATTACTCTTTCACAGAGGCAACACCCAAACTCCTTCTCATCCATCCAATTATGGAATTATAGTAATTCATATGTGGGCATAGTCTGTCCTGACCTAACCCACTACATTAATAAAAGTGGTGTCAGAAATGGCATCCAAAGGACTGTATGGCTGCAGTGCAGTCTCACAGATGTCTGTGGGGCTGAGACCAACTACAGTTGCTTCTGTGTAGTCTTGCATAGTCAGGGCGAGGAGGAGAGGAGTGGTTGGGATAGGTGTCGAGCAAGAAGAGCATATAGCAATCCTACTCAAATGGGTGCGACTATAGCATATATAAAATAGCACTAACTCATACTATGGGCAGTGTGCCTTGTCTTTCCTGGTCTCCCCACAAAGAGGGCTTGCTTTTTTGCAGTGGTCTTCTGCCAGGCTGGGAATGGGGCTGAAAAACAGACGAGCACATCACCAGGTATGTCCCTTTTAAACAACAAGTTGCATAATCTAAAGACTGCTTTAGATGGGAGGAAAACCTACTAACTTGGTTATTACAATACTGCAAAGCAGGGGGCAGGAAGTTTCTTGGTCCCTGACATTAGAAGGATGTGGACGTGTTGGAGCAAGTCCAAAGAAAGGCCATGAGGATGCTTCAGCCCTAGGAAAGGGCTAGAGCACCTCTCCTAGGACAAGCATAATTACTGTAACCTAGAAAAGGGTAGATTTAGATTAGACATTAGGAAGAAATTCTTTACTGTGAGGTGGTGAGGCACCGACACAGGTTGCCCAGGGAAGCTGTGGCTGCCCCATTCCTGGAGGTGTTCAAGGCCGTGTTGGATGGGCTTTGAGCACCCTTGTCTAGTGGAAGGTGTCCCTGCCCATGACAGGGGGGTTGGAATTAGATGAAATTTAAGGTTACTTCTAACCCAAACCATTCTATGATTCTGTGAAAAGATTTTGGAAGAGTGTAGTGCCCCAGGTCACCTGCAGAACAACAGCAACATTGTACTGTGGAGAAACACTGCACAAGACAAGGACAGCAAAGGCAAATGAATCATTAGAATTTTATTAATTGCAAGATTCGTCATCAAGTGGAATCAGTTGAAGGAATCTGCATAAGAAATACATATTCAGTCTTACTGAAGTGTCAGACCAAATTGAGGCAATGGCACTGCTAACCAACAGATAAGAAACATAAGCTTTTTCTTGGAATGACGAGATTTGGGCAAACACAAATCCTGGGGCATGACCAGTTAATGATACCAGTGTACCAAGTCATGAAAAAAAAGCTTATTTATGTGGAGACCTGGGCAATAACAAGTCTTTGACCAAGTAAGAAAGGAATTAGCACATGCATCTGACTGGACCCCATTAGAAACAGTCCAAATGTCTTAAACATACCATACATATACTTAGAGGCCCAGTGGAGTTTGTGGAGGAAAGCACCAGGAGACATTAGAGGCAGATGTCTTGGAAAACCAGAACTGACGCTACCACAGATTTGTAGAAAGAAACAGCATTGCAACAGGAGAGGAAATACTACTCACCCATGAGCGTATCAGGGCTGTGTCTGAAGTGGTGGGCTTAAAGTCACAACTGCTACTGGCTCTTGTGTTGCCATTGGACCCTGAAAGGAGAAAGGCCCTCTACTTATAGTGTGGCAAGCACTATCTATAGTAAATGGGCAGTCCTGATTACCCAGCTGGCTCAAATAAGCAACAGGGATACTTGGGCCTGGCAGAAGAGATGATTGCATAGCCCAAAGAAGCCCCAAATAATGGCAAACTGTCCACACAGGATAGCTTTGTCAGATGCCCTGTTCACGTATGATTCTTTACAAATTATTGACAGTAAGAGGACATGAAAACCTGCCTTTTAGAGTCCCTTCTAGCATGTGTTAAAGATGGATTAATCTGAATTGAACCATTTTCGAGAAGTCCAAGCTATTTATATTGCACTATAGAGGAAATGACCCAGATTATGCTTGCGTTTGGCTCACACTTGTGGAAACAGAGGAATTAGCAAAAACAAAGAAAGCTTGTCTGGCAGTTAAATTGTGTTAAAAAAACAAACCAACACAGCATGAGAACTGGAAAAATGCAATGCTTTTACAACAGATAAATGTCCATATTCCTGAGGAAAGTGCCACTGGAGTACATATCAATAACCATCAAGTGGCCCAAGCTGTTCAAATCATCATTCAACAAAAAACTGGACTGTCAATAGAAAGGGCAACTGTTTGTAACTCAATAGGCCCATGAAACTTAGGAGCATTTAGGAGAAGGTGACACCTATCTCTGGGCTGGTGTAGAGGGGTTAACTTCTAGAAATGCCATCACACAACCAACCATGAACAGTGAAATCTGTGTATTAGTTAAAAAGAAAGTTAAAAAATGAAAGACACTGAAGCACAAAAGATTGTATTTGAACGCATTATTTGGAGATGCATAACAAGTAGAATACATTAGAATTTTGTGCAGTACTGTTATAGGACATCACTATGTCCTAACCATAGTAAAAAATTACTAAAGGCTAACTGGAAACTAACCCAGGAGCCTATGCTACTACCAGAAGTACAATGTTTAGCAAAAAAAAAGAAAAAATGTGTTGATATAGGACACATGAAAGAATTGAATCTAGCAGCTCCCATTTCAGAAACAAAACAATGAAGTTATGGACAACTAGAACATGGACTTTAGTGGTTGTACCACATTCTCTCTTATCTCCAGGTCTCAAGGAAAATAAAGCAACATTTTTAATTATCAATAATTACATATGAAATCAGAAAGGACTACAGAATATCCTAAGACGTAACAAAAACACTGATCATACAGAAAATCAGAAAGTATATCAGTTCCAACTAAAAAGTAGATGGACACAAAGTAGTCTGGCGGTATAAGTATTAAAAACTTTATCTCACAGCTGAAGATGTCAAGGTACAGACTATAAGGATTATCTGTTCAGGTCTCACAGATGGTACTTAGGCTGCTATCTGAACTGTCTTTTTATTACTTGCTTCATATTCCTTGTGATGAATTTTTCGTGAATCTGTAACACAAAATCAGCCTAAATAGGGCAGGATCTGGAACTACATCTTGTCTTAACTTGCAGATTTATCACAACTTAACTGTCAAAGCCACAACAAATAAGGGATATCAAGTTTACACTGACCTTTTGAGGCTTTTGTGTTTAACAAAGCAGCTAGCATGCAGACAGACTGTTCTAGCTTTTGTATTTGTTATTGTTATACTTGCCTTGGAATACTATTCAAATATTTGTTCATAAATACTTGGAAAGATTGCTTAGATCATAGAAACTATTGCGTCTTCTGATCACTAGTTGTCTTTAACTTCCTCAGGACACTTTCTTCCATGAAATCTTTCTAGATACAAAAAATGTGGTTGAAAGGTAGGTTCTATATGCATCTCTACGTATCTGACAGATATACTATAATTCAGTATTACAAAATGCACCCCCAAAAAAGTACCAGTTTCTTTGCAAAATATAATTTTTTCGCTTATTTTCTGGGCATCGTTTACGAATATCCAGAATGTGATCTGTATCCTGCTGCAGTTAAATTCTTTGACTTTGGACCTTTGCACTGCATAGGTTTATGTACTTAGGTTTCTCCTGAGCCAGAAGCTGACTGCAATCTCTAGCTGTGGGTGCCTTTGTGTTACTCTTCTATGGGATTCAGCCTGGACTCAGAGAGCTGTTTGCCCTTAACTAGTGCAGGCATTTGCTTTGTTTGCCTCTGTTCTCACGTGTAAAATGACACCAACAATTCTTTATGCATTTTCGAAAAAAATCTCATTCCCTTGGGGTGAAAGACATTGAGTGAATGCAAGGTGGCACTATGCTTAAACCTATCCATGGAGAATGCCAAAACGTAACACGCTTTTTTTGCAGCGGCAGGCTTCAGATGACTGCAAGTGGAGCTGTGTGACTATCTCCTCTGGCCAATTTTGAAGAGCCCAGCCTAAAGGGTTCTGTGTAAATCAGTGTGTCATGATACAAAATCCTTCTGAGCATCTCTCTTCTCTTCCCAGCTAGGCATTTGAGGTCTTATTTCTCAGTGCAAGTGCCTTCATCTGGGTTTGGTTTGGAAATTAGACAACTTAATCCTATGGCTTTTGCCATTGAGATTTCTGGACAGTTACTGCTAAGACAAGAGACATTAATTCTTCACAGCTAGTACATTAAGCTATGTGCCTTTGCATTGTTCCTACTGTGATCAGTTTGAAGTAAAAGGAACAAACAAAGTTAAATCTTATTTATAGAGTCATGCAGCCTTTCCATAATGCTTCATACTTCTTGAAAAAGGAAAAGATCTTGCAGTATTCAAGAGTATTCAAAGAATATGGAACAAAAACATTGCTAAAACTGAGTTCCTCTAAAGCAATACTAATGAAAAAATAGTGAGTAACAAGACTTGAGGACACAATGACTCCATACAATTAAGCTCTGTTCATGCAAGTGCCCTTCTGTGTGACCTTGACCAGAGCCGAATCCTCTTGCTGTGCCTTGATTTCATTTTCTCTCTCACATGTAGATGCTGATCCCTGCAGGGGAGGGATAAACAATATCTAGCACAATAGGGTCATGATCACTGTGAAGGATTCTCGCTATTTTTTGCAGTAATAGTAATTCTTCCTTTCCAGCAGCAGAACTGTGTTAAATTGTGTTTGGATTAAGCTAAAAGCTCTGGAGTTTTCTCTTTTGCCACTGACTGCCCTTGGAAAGCCCTGACGCCTTTATGCTGTGCAGCTAGCCCTCTTTTCAGTTTTATTGCTCGTGCAAGGGCAGTGGAATTCATAAGTGGATTTATTCTACTGTCAGCCTATTTCTGTAAAGAAAATGGAACCCTGGCTCTCACAGAACATGGAAAGATGTGTACATTATTACTTCACTCCTCTAGAGGGAACTCTTGCCGTGTTTTTAACCTCTCCATGCAGTTCTGTAAATGCTGCAGGCTGGGCAAGATGAGGAAAGTACTACAACCCCTTTTGCCAGAATGAAAAATGGCAAAACCCCACTCACTGGAAACGAAGGGTACTTCTCTTCAGAAGACAATGACTGGCCAGTTTTGCCAGGGCTCCTTTCTTAGCCTGGCCTGGTATTTCCATCCCTAAGAATAACACAGTATTCAGTGATAAGTATCCCCCAGAGAGCTGAATTTAGATCTCACATCCTGCTTCTGTGTGTACTCCATCAGATCTCCATGCAGACTGGTAAAGCTTGAATTCTGCTGTTTGACGTCAGACAACAGAAAACTTTGTCTTGAGGGTTTAATACAAGAGATTGCCTGGAGGGATGGGGGGAGCACTGGGGAGAAGTGTGGGGAACATCAAGTATACTGCAAACACTTCTAACCCACACCATCCCTCTGTGAAGCCACCTTGTTAGCTGCAAAGGCTGAGGACCTTTTTCCCTGAGGATCCTCCACTAGTTCCCATAAACCCACTTGTAGTAGGAGCCATTATTTAACTCAGTGGTGTCATTTTCAGGCCTGAGTAGGTTTCAAGGTCCATGTGTGGCAAATAGAGAGACGAGGACTTCTCTGTGGGAAGGACAACTTCTGCATTCAGGGGAATGTGGAGAGCAGTCTTTTTGGATATCACGGGGCCTCTGTTTTGGGCCAAGCCAGTCACATACACATCACAGTGGATGAGTACAGCTCTGTCACAGGACCTTAGGGGACCAACTGGGTTATAGGGAAGGCTCCTTCCTCCTCCCCTTTCCAGTTCTGTGTTTTTTCTAAGACAAGTGTCCATGTGCCAGCTTCCCTGATTACCCTTTTATGGAAAAGTAATAAATCACCACTTCTGTTCATATTGCTTTGGTGCAGTGCCAGTCTTCCTACACTCCCCAGATGTCTTTATAGGGAACAAGCCATGGCAGAGTGCAGATGCAAAACCAGTGGTGTAACCTTTGACTAGCTTACTACTGGGAAAAGGGACAACCATGAATATAGAACAACTTTGGCTTGAGTCAGCATCCTCATCAGAAGCAAGCTGGAAATTGCAATAAAGAAGATGGCAAAAAGTGGATAGCTGAGTTTGTTGGCACTGCATACCTTGTCTGCATTTTGCAGAATTCTCCAGTCTACCAATTTGGCCCCCTGGTATGAACACTTCCAAAATTCTCCAAGAAACAAAACATGTTCCTGCTTGTAATTGAAGTTATGAGCAATCCAAAGTCCCCCCGCTCAGCTGGGTAGGTCAGGTGGTGCAGAAGTCCTGTGTGTGGTGGAATCAGAAGGAAGAGAAATGATAAAACCACAGCTTTTTGTTCTTTTCAGGTCTTCTAGATGAGCAAAGATTTGCTATAGGTACAGATTTCTGATTTACCAGCTGTTCTTTATGAGGGAAAGTCAACAAAACAGACAAGAAAAATACGACACATCAAAGAGAAATTACCCATGTTCCTTGTTTGTAGGCAGCTGTATGTGAGGACTGCCTCCTGTTAGTGCTGCCAAGGGGCCTAGGTATGTGAAAGATTCAATCGTAACAACAAAAGTCATCACAGGAACTAATCTGACTCCACAAACCCTTCAACAGGATAAAGTGAGTGATCAAGTAGTGGGTATGGACTATACTAAGTGGCATTTGTACCATGCCTAAAGCCTCAATTCTTCCACCTCCTGATTCCCAGCTTCTGTCTTACTCGTTTTCTGCTGTATGGCTCCCCTGAAGAATTCATATATATGGTTAGTTCTTAGTGCTGAACCCAGCACTTCCCTGCACTGCACCATTGCTCTGAGAGAAGCCACAACAGATAAATGGCAGAGGAGTCTGCAAGGAGCAAGAATGGATTAAGGGAGCAGAGGTGTATTAGAAACCTGCCAGTTCAGAGAAGAAGCTGTTTTGACAACTTCCCTTTTTCTGCCTTAAACTGGTCCTCTTCATACTACCTATACAAGCAAGGATAAGACATGAACCTAAAACCAATCCCTAGCTGATGTAGACTCAGTACTTTTTCATATAGAATAGTTTCACTGACCATATATTTTGACCTGTATCTTCAGGACTTAAAAAGTAATTGCATTGTTATTTCAACTGTGTTTATTCTGGGGCAGTCATTCTTTTCTCTAGCAAGAAGGCCCTTTCTGCAGATCACCATGACAATGCCATGCTGCTATGTACACTGAATGACGTATGTCTCACCCAGGGGCAAGAGAGGTTTGAGCATTCAAGTCCTGTGGAGGCAAAGTTGAAGGACTGTCATGTATGTGTGGTACAGTACAACTCATTCCAGACATTCAGCCAAATTAGACCAAACTGTGCTCACAACAACTAGCTTTTCAGAGGGAAGCCTGGGAGCTGCATCACATGTGCACAACATGATCAACCAGAGAATTTGAGCCTAGAAGTGAAATGGAACTGAGCCAGCTTAGCAGTTGAATATACACACTATTAAACAGGCAGTAGCGTGCACCCACTTTTCTGTGTCAGAGGGCAGCTGGCTCTGCTTTTTACAATTGCCATTTCTCTGGAAAGCCTTCAGAAGCAGATGGCATGGTAAAGTACATGTTTTGCAGCAGTGCACACAGCAGTCACACATGCTACTTTTGGTTTGTGCAATCTTCCTTGTCCTGCACGTGTTTGCATTGATGTTGTTTGCTTATGTTCACAGCTCACCTCTCTTTATAGTCCTTTAATGAGGGTTGCTAATGATAAGCATGGCTGGCTGTGCTCCTTGCCTCCTCAAGAGGGAAACAAAGGGTGGAAAGTTCCACCACTGCTGTATGGGCAACCCCACAGCATAAGTCACAGAGTGAGGGAGATTAATTTTCACCTAACTTCTATCTTCTGACACCACACCACATCCATCATCAGAGCACCTGCCTTCTCTGGCACAGTAGAGGAAGAAACCTGAAATGCACAGTAACCTGTGGAAGCAAAAAGAAATAGGAAAATGCTGACTTGTGAATCCCAGGTAGCCATGTGGCCTGTGACTGGGTCTGTGGCCTTCTAATCATGTAGCCTGCTATTATACCTAAGTATTATCCCTCACTTTTCCTACACCTTCACGGGGCCCAGCACCTCTGCCTGCTGGGACTAGAGATCTTTCCCATGATAGCATCTGTTACTTGGCACTGAGAAGTCTATATGTGCAGCTTTTGGAACATAATGACTTCAAGCTTCCAGAAATAAGTTGTCTTTGCCTCAGGAGCAATATTCCCCCAGCATGGAACAAATGAGAAATGTTTTCTCGGGAGCTGAGAAACCATTAAACTAGAACCCACCGAGTGTGAAGACATTCTTAAACTGTTAATTAGCTTCTGTATGTCACCTCACCATCCTGGGATCCGGGATCCTTTTAATGATTATTTACCTATTGAGACACTCAGGCTCTGTCTATACTGCAATCAGAGTGAGTCTCACAGGGTAGTGGGATCCACTCAGTCTAGGTACACTGATCCCCAGTGCAGGACAAAAACAGAGAAAACCAGCAAAGACCCATTGCAAAGCCTCAGCTTAAAGTCTAACTCATTCAACATGTTAACAAATGAACAGTCAAGGACTGTGTACCTTGGGCTTCAGAATAAACACTTTAGCAATAGCTGATATCATTTAACACACCGTGCACCTTCATACAGTTGGTGTACTTTTAGATACAAAAATTTTACTACAGTGCTTCTGTGCTAGGGTTCTCAGTTTATCCAGAGGCCTTCACTTTGTAAACTGAAAGCCTCACTGTCTCTATTGAGTATTTTGAATTTCCGTTAAGGCAAAAAGTGTTAAACTTGTTAGAATAGGAAATCAAAGATACTATTTGTGTATCAAACATCTGAGAAGTTTTACATTTTGGGGTTTTCAAAAGACAAAGAAAAATTAGAAGGGCCCATCTCCAGCCCTTTTCTAAGTCCAGTGAGCAGAGAGAATCTTACACATTTACAATCATTCTTAATCAACTCCTTGAGGCAATCCTAAGAACCAAGATATTTAAATAATCTTTGTTAAAATGTTTCTAGAATTGCTATAATTTGGAAGGCAACAACCAGTAAATACAACTAACAACTAGAATGTATGAGAATGGTTGGACCAGGTTACAATTGTTCCAGTTGGGAAAACTTCTCTGACAGTGGCTAGCAGCAAATACTTGCAGAACGGCACAAATGTAGCCAGTTTCTCAAAGATGCTTTCCCAGTCATCTGATGCCCAGGAATTTCCACTACTAACATTCCAGTACTAACATAGCTGTGTTACTGTGCATGATAGCCCTAGATAGACTTCCTTGAATGTATTTGATTACTTTTGAACCAGATCATCTTTTGGTATCTAAAAATCCTGTGTCAAGGTGTTCCACATTTAAACTACATGCTTTGTGAAATACATCCTTTATGTTGTCTTGAGAGTTTGGGTATATCACAGATACATTGCTGTCACCATCTAGGCTGGATCTGTGAGGAGGGAAGGCTCACAGAATTCTCCTCAGCACACCAAGTTAAACCCCAGGCTGCTGCTTGGGCGAACCTCCTAGGTTTGTTGGCCACTTGTGTATTGTTAGACATCAAGTAGGATAAGAGTAATAATTTTCCCTTTTTTGAGAATGCCCTGTGAGGTTTTCCAGAAAAGAAGAGCACCTACGTAGCAGCAAGGCTGGGAATGACGATGTGTACAAAGGCACACATAAAACACTTGCAGAGTCCTTTCTCTCCCTTGTATTTCTGCTCGGGCAATCTAGGGAAAATGGGGTCCATCTTGTCCTGAAGGATGCCTGTGGCCACCTAGTTTTTAGGTCCAAGGTCTCACTGCAGGGTTATTAGCCTGTAATAGTAGGGCAAAAAGTGGAAAGAAAGGGGTAAAAGACCCACTGTCTAACAGTACAAAAGCCAAAGCACCTGTCCCAGGGTTAAGTTTAAGGTTCATGTGGAAATTACCTCAAGACACTATGTAAGTGCTCCTCCTCACAGCAGGATCCAGCTTTTCAGACCAAGAGATGCCACACTGATGGCGCCTTGAAGTGATGGAGTGGCCAGGGATCAGAAATTGGGAAGAAAGGTTGATCAAATGAGGATGTTGTTTTGTTCCCTTTTCTTTTCTAGGACTAAACTTGTTATTAAAAGTGATCTTGAACTGTTTTTTCCATCATACCTTTTTACAGTCATCCTAATTTTTAACACACCTGGATCTAAGGTGACCAGAAAATTCTTTTCTAACCTTAATTATGTTTAAAATGCCTGGCAGGAAAGAGGATGATGAGAGAATTTGTATTAGCACTGGGAGACCTACTTCCAGTTGCTGAAACATCCATGGTCTTCGTAGGTGAGTCATTTAATCTATTCCACTATCTCTGTTCTGCATTTCTTAAATAGACTCTAATGAGAATAAAACTCATTAATGTTTTTTTGGATAGGCAAGCTGTAGGAAGGTGTGGGCCCACAAGTGCCTAGATAACAAAGTCAAAAAATAGAAAGAAAATAATATGCCAGTTCAAACCTATGCTCACCAGCAGTGTCTTGGAGCGGCGGGGGGAAGACAGTATCTAAGCTCCATCTAACACTGTTCTTGAGACTGTTTGTGTCCATAGCCAAAGCAATCCTGTCAGTCATGTTACTTCTAAAGCAAAGTGCTCAAAACAGCTTAGCATCTTTGCTGGAACCAAGCCTTTTGTTCACCCCTGCACAAGCAACAGTCACATGCAAATAGCCATCCTGCTGCTCCAGCAGGAATTTGTCCGAAAGTAACCTTTCTCTCCTGAAGCAGGAGCATTGTTTAATTCCCTTCTCATGTTAGTCTCATGGTGGGCTGCTTTACGTGGCTGTCAGGCAGCAGCTATCCAAGTGAAAAGCTACGTAGGGAAAGGAGATTAGAGGAGTCACTATGCAAATATGTATATAAACCATGTAGAAATATATATATATATATATGTATATGTAGTGATTTTAGAAAGGGGTGGTAGTGGAGGCTGCTGATCTCAGAGATTTCAAGTCTTGGTTTCCCCCGAAAGAAAAGGAAGGTTTCATTTCGATGGTGGAAGTGACTGGCATGGGCTCTTTGATATGTATTTGTGTATCTTCCTCTCTACTCCTCCCTCTTTTCCCTCACATGCCTCATTATGGGAATGCTTCTGAAAGAAGAGGAACAGCCAGCCTGAAGCTTTAAGATGGTTAGATTGTGATCACAAAGGAGAGAGAGGTCAGGAATGCACTGGAAAGAGCTGTGCCCCTAAGCATTGATGTGTAGGCTAGGGGCGGGGGACAAAATATATTTGGGAAGGCGGGTAATGTGACAAGGATGTAGTGAGTAACTTCTCACTGCCCACTCATGCCATTTGCATGCCATTTCTTCCTAGTCTATATTGGTTTTGGACTGCTTCCTCTTCTAAAGTAAATGGTTTCCTCCTCTGCCTGCTGATGCTGCCTGCTCCATGCCTACCCACACCAGAATGGGAAGGGCACATCTGCAGACACTGTAGATTTCATAGACAGTATTGGGGTCTGGTTCATCACTACCATTGTTAAAAAGAACAACTGGGATTTTAGCTCCTCTTTCAGGTCTAAGACAGCTCTAGGTCCTTCCTTCAAGATCCCCACCCCCCCCTTCTAGCTAATCCCTCTCCTCCTTTCACCAACTTATCTCCTCACCATGGGGGCCTCTGAAGGAGACAAACAAGTCTCCTGGGAACTGATAACATGTAAGAGCCCTTTTCAACATGTGGTCAGAGGGAGACATGAAGCCTACCCACAGCTCTCTGAAAATTCTCCAGGCTCAGGGCCTCTTGTGAAAAGCATGCAAAGGAGGTGTCTTTTAGGAAGCAGTAGTCAAGAGCTGGTCTCTCCAGGGGAAGCAAAGGCTCCTAAACCTGTCCCCCTGATCCTGTAACTTACCAGAAAAGCACAAAGGGTCTCCCAGAATAGCTGAGGCAAGCCAGTAGCTGGTGTGTACAACATAAAGAGCTTGTGCATGACTGCTGGAAGTTTTCTTTGGCAAGGGCTCGAAGGAAATTAAAAAAATGTGTATATATGTATACACGCACTGCATAGTACATTGTAGTACTTTAAAGAGAGATGTGATTGACAAGTCTAGCAAAAGAGACTAGCACTCCATTCTTCACGTATCAGCAGGACCTCAAACATCCACAGGGAGGGTATAATGCCAGACCACTGGCCCTCCTGCAAGGCTGCCCTTGTATGCATATCCCTGGGAGTGTACTTGGTAGCTCTGTAAAAGGCCATTTTCACCTCCAGCTTTATTCTGAGGTACTTTTCTGACTTCTACTGCTGAACCCAGGACACTGTCAAAGAAGAAAAACCTCTGAGCCTGGAAATACTGCCTGTCTGTTGTGTAATTTGTCAACACAAAGAGAGGAAAGGATGAGATTCCTGAGTTGACTGCTACATTGTCTATTCCTTTATGCAAAATAGGGTGTTCTCGTCCTGCCTGGAGAAGAAAAGTAAGATCTGGGGTTTGTAAAATCCCAAGACAATATGCCTGGTAAGAAATGAAGTAATAAGTTGAAGAGCTCAGACCGAACTGTGCTATTACCGAGTAAGAAGGACCCAGTTAGTTAGCTGCCACAACTTCACAGAGTTGGGAGGGTGAGCATGCATGGTATCCCAGCACTGCACAGCAGAGACTAGTTTATCTTCAGCATTCAGTCTTCAGAGTACTGAGTTACTAGGAAAGCTTTTTTTCTCCCCTCTCTCTTCTCCTCATTGGTTTTTAACTTTACCAAATGTGAAAGGTGCTGATAAATACTGCAAGTGAACGATACAGTATTTACTCCCTCATGCTCCCCACCTCCCACCTCGTTGGTGAATTTATTTGTGTCAGCATTCTTAAAGAATGAAGATCTTTTTTACAGTATATTGCTCTTTTACACAGCAATGACTGACGCCCAAATATTGAGCAGTGTCTTCTCCTCCTCTGCATCAACCCTTGCTTCTTCCAGTTGTTCAGGGATTTTACACTGGACCTTTATTTCTAGAAAAGTTATTCCTGGATTTGTAGTCTGTGGTTGATTAAGCAGAGGTAGGAGGAACACGGCCATGTTTCTTGTCAGTCTACTTGTAGTAAAGGGTTATGTGCCCTGCTGCTCTTCTTTATAGCACTTCAAATGTCTGTTCATGGTGACATCAATGTTGATAAGTTTTCTCTTACAGGAGAAGATGACACAGAATCAGTTACTGAATCAATGAAAGTACTTTGGTAAAGGCAACAGAAATATTGTTGACAGAAGGTGCCTTGTGATGTGCTCTCCTGTGTCAATCCTAAACCACAAGATGTGATTTACTCTTGACCCCAGATCCAGACTATTCTCCTCTAAGCCTTGCATCCACTATCTGTTTTCTGGCATAGCTACTGTCATGTTGCAGATGGTTTTCTTCAAGACAGGGAGCTGTGTGATGCTTCCCCAAAAGTAGAAGCACTTGAAATCACTATTTTGAGTGCTTCAACAGTGATTTAAGTGTTCCCACAGGTCAAGATGTTTCACTGGCTCATGACGTACATTTATCAAGAGATAGGAGTAAGGGGTCTTACTGTTTCTGCTTTAAAGTGACAGTCCTTCTCTACTTAGTTGTATTGATTCTTTCAGTGTTACAATGCATTGACATAGAAAGGACTTGTATCATAGGAAAAAATGCTTAGGAAACTGATTGCTGGAGTTTTATTAAGCTCAAATGCACCACTGACCAAGCTTGATCTGTAGGGAACAATCAATTCTCTTCTCCTGCGGTCAAACTGGTTTTGGTATAGTTACAGGGATTTATCAAATCTCTGTTACAAATCTTCAGGAACCTCTTCTACAAATAGTTGAATTTATTTCCACTCACCATCAGTTTATGTAATATAAGAATATCTAGTCTGACACAGTGGTAGGACAGACCTGAACTTAATGCCGTGTGTACCCTGTGGTCAGCTTTTCCTTCAGTCCACTATAAAGTGGTCTACTCAATTCAATGATGAAAGTGTTTCCCTCCAAGGATTTAATATTCTTTGTCTCATCCCTAGAAACATTAAATATCTGACTTAAAATTAACTATATAAAATATACATGGGGGGGGGGGGTGTTTATTAACGTTAGGCAAGCATGTAGAAGTTAATCCTCCCAGCAACACACATACAAGACCTTGTAGGGAGAAATTTGTTCCCACTTCACAACACTGTATGTACATCAGCAATGAATACTACAGAAAACAAGACACAGATTGAAGAGGATATTCTTTACAGGGTATGGATCCAGAGTCCTCAAGGTGCCATCAGGCACAGAGGGGCATGGAGGAAAGTCCAAAGAGGAGACTGCTGCTATTTTTTAGATGAACATACAGTGCAATCAACAGAAGATGGTTTCACAGGTAGGTCCTCTTATTCTGATATGTTAGGTGATCCACTCATTAAAGAATTGGAAACACCTATCTTGTTAACTAAATATGGTGCGTTCTTTTCCCTGTCTGTGATGGCTTTTAGACCAAAAGCTGGGATTAAAGAAAACCTAATAGGAAAGGCAAAAAAATGCTTCAGTCCTTAGATAAGTAGCTGATAAAGGCTCATCTCATACCTGGCTGCGAGGTGGATAATCCTGCAAAGAGTAATGCACAAATTCACTAGGCTCCTATAAGGCCATGGGACAGGGAACACAGGGGCATTGGCAGGGGGAAGGATGTTGAATTCTGCAAACTTGGTCAAAAGAGAAATGAAAGGAGAAATGGAAAACAGGATTCAGCAGCAAACTAGAATAAATTTGTGGAGAAAGTCATAGAGGCTTAGTCATACCTACCCGAAGATGTCCAAGCATCTGGTCCAAGACTGGTAATGAAATACAAGTTCTCCTTTCTGGTTATTTAAAATCTACTATTCAGAGCTCTTTGCCAACTTAGCTACACTTTTCAGGAAGAAAATGCTCCCATGTAACCACAGTTATTGCTACCACTAAGATGCAAAAGGAAGTCTCGAAGGCAATGGGAAAAATACCTTGACAGGTAACAAAGGGTCAACATGGGGATCCTGTCAGAGAATGGCCGAAAACAAAGCGATAGTCAGGGACCATCTCAGAGAATGAGATACAGAAAAGGTACCATTGAGTAACTGAAATGTTTCAGAGAGGTTGCTGGAGCACTGACAAAAAGCCCCAAATAAACCTTGTATAAAAGTTTTGCCATCTTGCACTTTTGTGATGCCTCCCAGGCTGGAGTCTGTCCAGAGAAGGGTGACGAAACTGGTGAAGGGTCTGGAGCACGTCTGATGGGGAACTGCTGAGGGAACTGTGGGTGTTGAGTCTGGAGAAGAGAAAGCTCAGGAGGGACATCATTGCTGTCTACAACTGCCTGAAATGAGGCTGTAGTGAGGTGGGGTTCAATCTCATCTCTCAAGAAAAAACAATAGGACAAGAGGTAATGGCCTCAAGCTGCACCATGGGAGGTTTATGTTGGATATTAGGAATAATTTCTTCACAGAGAGGGTGCTCAGGCATTGGAGCAGGCTGCCCAGGGAAGTGGTGGAGTCACCATCCCTGGATGTGTTCAGAAACTGCATAGATGAAGCCCTCAATGATATGGTTTATGGTGGACATGGCAGTCCTGGACGTAACTGTTGGACTTGATCTTAAAGGTTTTTTCCAACTTAGATACTATGATTCCATGAATTGAAGAGGGGGAAAAGTAACACCCAGTTTTGAATGCGATTGAATGCTTAAGCCTTCCATTTAAAAATATCCAGCCACAAAAAACACCATTCGTTTTATGATCCACATTTAAATATACATGTACTAAACAAGGGAGTAAATTTACTGTCAAAAGAATGTTCCGCATCATTTTCCTGATTTCTCCTCAAGGATTTTA
Organism: Neopsephotus bourkii; assembly: GCF_033783945.1. Classification (NCBI taxonomy): domain Eukaryota; kingdom Metazoa; phylum Chordata; class Aves; order Psittaciformes; family Psittacidae; genus Neopsephotus; species Neopsephotus bourkii. The sequence goes on from NW_026900735.1 coordinate 146,431, forward strand.
AACTCACTGATATTAAAAGATAAAAAAAGGTGCATAAACACAGCTCTATAAACAAAATTAAAAAAAAAAACAACAAACCAACCAAAAATCCCAAGTATCTTCCATTTCTTGAATTGCCATTGTGTAGGCTTTTGCTTACTCCATCACTGCTCTTTGCTCAGGACGTAAAGAGAAACTGATGCTTGAAGTGGTCTTTCTGCTGCACTGAGCCTAGCCTGTGTCACCTGTCTAAGACCTGTGAAATAAAATCTGGCTGATTAAGATCTACTTTTTACCCTTGTACTGAAAAACCTTGCAAGCAAAGGGCAAAATTTTGCCAAGAGAAACAGGAAATTCTGGTTTAATTTTGTGTCTGGGTTATAAATACATTTTAAAAGGGGGAAAATTAGTCATACATAAATAATAGCTCAATTACACTCAAGAGTATGTGGGTGGGTGTTCTGGGTGGTATAATTTAGTAAGGCAAATCTCTTCTTCCTTGCTTTTCCTCTTCCTCTTCATTTATTCTTGCTGTGTTTCTACATTGTAACCTTTATTTATATCTTGTTCTTCGTTCTGTAATTTGGGTGATCTTTCTATATTGGGTCTTTACACACTATTCTTTAGGATCGGTTTGTTATGAACTAAACATTTTTAACAGTTATCAACCAGTATAAAGCACTTCAAGCATACACCTAGCCTCAGGTACACACTTTCATTTTCTTGATTTCATATACATGTTCTCCTGACATCAAGGGAATACTTAACAACTTTGTTGTGCTAGTCTTGGTATGGTTGACTTCACTACAGTGCAGTACTGTACAACCTGCTGCAACACCAAAGATCACTTCATCCTCCTTTTCTCTTCTTAGACTTTTCTGCTCCTTCTTTTTGCTTTCTGGCTTGGTTTGATTTTGGTTTTACAAAACTATGTTGGCATGTAACATAATACCCCAAAATTTAGACTGCTGTCAAGATGCCTGGCTGTTGAACCTCCCTCATACAGATCAAGAAACCACCTGCTGTAGCTATGCTATTTCCCATTTTGCAGCTTGGCAGCAGTGTGGAATTGAAGAATCAGTATGACAATGCCTAGCTTCAGAGCAAGACCCAACAGGAGTCTGCTCCCACCACGTAAGACATGGGGGTACCATGCCACACAGTACAGTGAGCTGAAGTTACATGAGAACACCCTGAGATGGCTCTCATTGCCCATCGGAATGTCTGGCCTGCCAGCAAGAAGGGCAAAGGAAACAAAAGGTTTTGCATGTCCTACAGGAGCCCTTAGATGTTAAGTGATTCATGTACCATGTCTTTCTCTCTCTTTCTGTCTTTTTCATTTCTAATTCTAATTGGGTGCTATTTACATCACTGCAATTAAGGTCTTTGTTCTGGCATCCCATAGATAAGCAAGTCTGTACTGGCCAAGAGGTGATGGGAATATTTGTGAGAAGTCATCCAGAACTGGTACTTAACCTAGTGCTTGAGCAGATCATGACCTGACATTGTATTGCTCTCAATTTGGTAACCATGAGTAAGAGGAACAAAGGCAAGAAAGCTTTAGCTGTGCTTTCATTTTAAAAGTGGGGTACCATGCCAGCTCCTATGAAAGCACTCAAGAGCCCACACTGGCAACAAAAAGACTTTTGCCACCCTGCAAGGGGTTTTTATTAGGCCTCACACTGTGAGGGAAGAGCTGGCTTTTTTATCAGGAGCACAAGACTGGTAGCCCTCTCCTCACATCCAGAGTCAGCCACATGAGATGTTTTTAATCCTTGCAAGGGTTAAAAGATACTTATACAGCAGCAGCCTTTCAGGCTGTGGGAGGAAACCCCAAAAGCTCCTGAATACATCATGGCACATGAAGGAAGCAAGTGCCTCACCAAAGCCTGAGGACCTGGCAAGGAAACCTTTTGAAGTCTGATTTTGAATGCTTCTTTTGAAAAAGTGTGGCTATTCTTAGCATCTTTTCAACCTGTTCTAGCATGGGAATCTGTTCCTACTGCTTCTAATTTCCATGGAGTGCCTGTTCATATGAAGAATTGAAGCTGGCGCTGGCAGTCCTCTCTATCTGGGAGTGTCCTTGTTTCACCGCTTGGAAGATTCCAGGTTTACAGCTAATTGTGGGTAAAATCATCCACCTTTGATAGGTGGAGCCATGCGAGACGTGTCCTCACTTCCTGGCGCTTTTGAGGACAGACACATGTCCAGCCAGGCTTTTCCACTGCTCACCAAGTGGTTCGACATGGTGGGGTGATGAACAGTAACAGAGACTCTCCAGAGTCATTGGCGAGGAGCGAGACTAACGATATCAGGTTACTTCCCACAGGAAGGGGCTACAATGAAGAACAAGGTGTTTATCTGACATGAATGGTTGGGTGATTACATCATTGGACATACACTGCACCCACACAGTAACACCTGCTACACCCAAAGTGGTCCCTGGTTAGCATCTGCTTTTCTGATGTGGATGCATTGTTCTGGCTGAGCTAACTTGAAATGATTTAGGGAAGCACCCTGAGCATTGTGAGCAGAGATAGCACCACACACGGATATAAAGGCATTGTTGAGACAAGCTCTACATGGGATGTTCTGCCAAGCGGTCCCCTTCCCTTCCTCTTCTCATTTCCTTGTTCTCCTTCAATCACTGGAGAATGCTAATCCCCTTTTTTGTTTATGTGTAAACTGGTGACTTTCCAGACCTGCTACAAAGGACATTTGACTAGAAGATTTTTCTGGAAAGAGGCAGCAAGAGCAGCCGAAAGTTTCTTTCCTGAATGATGACTTAGTGGCAGTTAGATTGCTCCCCTTGCACCTGAGAATCCTAATATTGCTGTGTTTGGATTGATAGGGTCAGAATATGGACAGCCCTGCACTGACAGCTGTAAACAAAAAGGAAAATACTACAGGTATTTTAAAAATCCCCTTTTACTGAAAATTTGTTTGTAATAGCTGCTTTTGACCAGCTTTAGAAACATTTGCAATGTCTTGCTCATCCAAAGCAGCAAGCTTCTGACATTTTCTCACAACACACGAAAAAAAGCAATCACACAACTGTATCTGAAAGGAGAAAAGCATTTTCTATAGCTAGTCATCACAGTTTGTGAAGCAAAAAAATGATTGATACACAGATGTGGTATTTATACAGGCCTTCATGATTTCAAGGCTCATAGAAATCAACCACCCACACCACAGATGTGGCAAAAGTAGTTTTCACTGCTGCATCAACTAAGTTTTCCCAGCTTTTGCATGGGAACTTATCTTGGACTTCAGATGATAAGGTAATATTTAAAGCATTTGTCCCCTGATGTGAAACCAGGTGGGCACATTTCAGGCACCTATGAAAAATATGATGCCTCAACAGGGGAACGAAGTCATCTAACTACCGAACTACTAATTGAGTATGAAGACATCTACAGCCAAGCACATTCACTGCTAGTTCCAAAAACTTCTCAGAATGAAATATGTAGGAATAAAATCTAGGTACTCAAGTCAGTACTACCTTGCCTTTCAGGTACATTGGCTGAGGTCCTCTTTTTCACCCTTTCTTTTCATCCAAGCATGGGTCTTCCTGCTTGTTCAAGACATTAGTTGGCCATAGGACAATCTATCTCCCCTATAGCCCTCTCAGAGACAGCTGCCAGGTCAAGCAGGGACACATTTCCTGATGTGACTGGGCATTGCAGGGCAAGATGGAAGAGTGATGGAGCCAGGGGTGGCTCTGCAGGCTCCCATGGGAAACCCGGGTTCTTGTCCCTGCTCCGAAAACTATTTGTCTGTTTTATCTAATAATGTGTTTGATGTAGTGAAGATGCTATGGCTTTCAAAGACTAGTAATATCGTGATGCTTTTAGGACATGTGGTCACAGGCCTTGTCTTGTACAGCTGTAGGAGTCCTTCCAGTCTCTCAACCCTGCCACTGACACAGGGAAGGCAGCAGCATCCTTAGAACACCTGCTGCCAGCATTTCCATGCATTCCCATTCTGGAGATTGGGGTCCTCCCCTGGATTCCCCCTTCCCATTTATTGGCCCAGGGTACTCCTTACCCTTTTTATTCCCTCATTCCTCTCCTTTCCTCTATCCTGTCTTTGTGCCCATCTGTTTTCCTTATGCTTTCACAAGGAGTGAAGCTTTGCTCCTGACAAAGATCAGCCCTTTTGACCAAGCGTTGGAAGTAGAGTCTCCTAATACTGTCCCCCACATGCATGTCACTACAACTCTCCTTGATTTTAACATTCCTTTTCCAAGAGCCTTTGTAGAGTCTTGCTGTGTATCACACAGAGCAAACTGTTGTGACAGCCACTCCTGTGTCCATTTGTGGGTCAAAGTGGTTTTTGCCATTATTACTCCCTTAAGTGTGAGCAGGGGATCAGCGCTTGCCTCCTGTACCCACAGGGTCAGACCACCGCTGTTTTGCTACAGCAAGGAGCAGAAGCTTAGTTCTGACATTTGCCAAAAAAGGAGGAAATAAGCCTTTTCAAGTACAGGCTGTTCTAAAAAGGGCACAAAACATGAAAACCACCAACTGCAGCTGACCAGCTACTTCTCCCGTGACAGTGATACTTGCTGGCAGACAGTGATTTCTTGATACAGAACTTTCACGCTTCCCAAACATAAATGTAAAAAAATGCCCTCTTTTCTTAAAAAAAAAAAAAAAAGAAGCTTTTCCTCATATTTTCACCCCAGAATCCAAATAAAAGGCTGCAGCCTTCATTCACAGGAAAGATACAGAGCAGATTTGACTTTGGCATCAGTTTCAGAATTTTATTAAATCCATAGGTTTCCATTCCATACAAAACTGAGGAGCTTTCTTTTTTCTTTTTGTTTTTTTTTCTAAAGTACATCAACCACATAGGAAACCGTGCAGCGTAAGTGGCTTGTTGATAAAAATCTCTGAAAGCTATATACACAATTAATACCACACAACTGTAATAACGTAGAGACTTCTCAGCAACTTTAGCAATATATACAAACTACTTTTACACACATAAATATCTTATTTACAGCTAATAAATAACATCTAAAGCTAAATCATGTGTCCTCATGTACAAGAACCTTCACTGTTTTGTATCTAAGTTCTATATGTGTTTTTGTTGGCTTTTGTTTAAGAGCACACCAGTTCAGACACTCTATTTCCATAAAACTTAACCCTTAAGAGAAAATTGCAACAAAATGTGAAGTCTATAGGGAATAAAACATTATATTTATTTTTGGAGGTCTCAAATGCAGTGATTAATACTCAACCCCACTCTTATTGACTCATCACATCCCTGCTGTAGTTTAAGGGTTAGAAAATCCAATGTGAGCAATTTCAAAGTTATTAATATTCCAACATATTGCACTGCTTAAGACTTTTATCCCCAAATGTATTAGCAGCCATAGCTGGAGGAAAAAAAAACACCTGCACATAAGTGCATACATGTTTGTTTTGATTTCAAGATGGGATGATATTGGAGAAATTGTCACCTTCACAGTGTCTTGCATGTGCAGGAACAGACTACAAAAACCAGCACCAATAGCTCACATTAATCTTCTACAGGTGTCTACCTTCAAACCCTTCTGCCTCCCCAGTATTTTGTTTATCGTCCAGAAAGCTAAAAGAGGGTTACTGAACCTCTCAGAGTACTAGAAAAGTTATGTCTTACTTAAAAAGGGAAAGCAGAATGCCTTCAATATATCTATTTTTGGCAACTTGCAGCATGTCTAATTCAAGTGTTTTTCAGAGCGTTCATTCTTGTGCATCACACCATCAGGCTCCTTTCAACTGTCACAGCTCCTGCTCCTTGATGAATTTCACTTCACGTCAGAAAACCAAATAGCTCCTAGGATTTAGTGCTCTGTCACAGCCAAGCAACAAAGCAAGGTGGGTCAATGGCAGTCACGACTCCAGTACAGGGAAGCATGAGCATGCTTGTCACCTGTCAACTGGATTCACTTGACCTGCATACAGCAGCCACTCAGCTGCATGACTGACATTTGCAGTCAAAGAGCAGACAAACTGACAGTTTAGGCATACAAGATGCAAGCAAGTGGTGGTGGTGGTGAAATGTTTCCTGCAGTTTCTGGTAGCTCAATTCCTTTGCAGTTCTGTATTCGTACAGTATTGGAGGCTAGATGGTTTCTTTTATTAAGGAATGAAAGAACAGATGAGAAGTTGAATATCTGCATAGGACACTGGTATTGCTGTCTTCTACAACTGCTATTTATTTCAGGGTAAGCCGCACAGAAGTATGTTGCTTAACAAAACATACCTATTGCTAAGCAGCACTGGCATCTACCCCCAGTAAAACACATTCATAACTACAGACTAGAAAATTCATCCCCATATTAAGTCAGGTCCTGACTCCTTTTAGTAACACACAAAAAGGTGTTTTTTCACATGAAAAACCTACTCACTTGCTGAACACGCACTTGAAGACAATGAACTGTAGCCACTGAACTGTCTGAAAATTCAGTTGGCCAAACTAGAAAGAAAAAAAAAAAGTCCAGTTTCAGAAGACTCCTGAAAAGAAAGAAAAGCCAGATACAGGGCTTTGCTTCTTTCCAATAAATACTAGAAAATTGCTATAGAGGATCTGATGTCAAGAAACCTTGTCACAAGGCACCATGATTAAGCAAAATTATTCCTTCCCCAAACTAAAGCCTTTGGCAAGTTGCTTTGCAGATTTCATTTTAACTATTTGGATAATGTATCTTTATGGTTAGTAACTTTGTATGCTGAGACTTCCTTACAAGAAGTCTCCTAAGATAGCTAAGAATAGCAGGCAAAAAGCCAGCAGCGGATAAATATTTCTATATATTTGGTTCTGAACATCCAGTCCACAAGGATGAACAGACTCTCCTCCTCACCAGTGTGGAAAATCTTCATTCTTGTCACTTAAGCAGATTCGTGAGCAGAATTTTCTTTAGATGCCTGCTTTGCACTGTAGGGGGGAGGGGGGGAAAGAAGGTGAAGAGGAACATGTAAAATACTTGTTCCTTTTTGTCTTAGTTTTGAGACTTTACATTAAAAAGAAAAGCCTACTTAACAGGATAATAAATTACACGCTTGAGCTTTTCCTGGCTACTGCTTGATTCTACACATCAGATACAGAGCTCTCAAGGCCTTCGAAGTCATTGCCCTGAAGTGAAGGTCAGTGCCTTTTTATGCAGAAACATCATAGTGTAGAAGTGCCCCCATGAGACCTTTCACACACAGCAGTTGCACTAAAATAAATATAACCAATTCTCCAGCTTAAACTTCAGTGGATAAAGTCCAAAAAAAGTTGGCCGCACACTTCAAAGTTTACTCTGGGTCAGAAAAATTATTGATCAAAAAAAATTTAAGTGCACCAAGGTCTGTTAAATGCAGGCTCAATCTCTGATCCAAATCACAGATGCAAATCTCCGGAAGTCACTGATCTGATAGTTACCAGCAGAAAGCAGTGCGCCAAGAGAGAACCTGTGCATGGCTGCTCAGTTTCTGTGCCAGCCTCCACATCTGCTGCTGGCCAGTGAGGAGGGAGGGTTCCGGACTAACTCAGTATGGACATTTGGGCATTCTTCAAATCAAGGTTAAGTGTGTGGCATCTTTAGATAGAGGCATGCTTTCCTCTCTGTATTTTTGCCTTGCCTCTACACCCTCTCTAACATTTTATACTTGGACACCATGTGAATGTGAGAGGTAGTGACTTGTACTTGGTTTTCAGGCATGGTAAAAGCCACATCAGGAGAGGGTTAGCAGCAAGCCAAATTAGAGGATTCTAAAGTGCTAAAGCTACCATAAGCAAACCTCAGATTAGTCCAAGTTGTGATGCTTCTGAAACGTTCAGAAGACTAGTGCACAAGTCAACTAAATGAGGAAGTCATTAGATCCTCCACTCAAGCTATCCACTCAAGCTTCCCGCAGCCCAAAGCCAGTACAGATCACACATACCCTCCTCTCTTTCGTTTGACGGGCTGCTCCAAGCATTTCACAAATATTGCTGCCTGTCCTCCCATACCGAGTTGTGAGGTGCCATCTCGAGAACAAAACACCACCCTGTGGAATAAATATGGGACAATCACATGGCTGAGCCAGGTACCTCTTTTTAACCATAGGAACAAGATTGGTACTTGGAAACTGTCTTTATGTGGGACATTCTTATATTTATATTTTACAAGCCTGTGAGAAAATTCCTTTTAAAAGAGAATCCTGTGACAAAAGAAACATTGTGCAAGAAAAAACTAGCAAATGCATTACGCATGGGCCTCAACCTGTACCTGTAACTTTCATTGTCCTCTGTATAAAATCTTCGTATAGTTCAAAACCCACAAGCTCTATATCTCAAGGTCTCTTGGATCTTTATTTACACCAGTCCTTGTGTGACTTTTCGTCAGGTGAATTATCTTGGAAGAAGGCCTTACTCCCTCAAATGTTTGCAAACTAAGTAGGTTGCCAATTCCAGCAAACCTGAGCAGCTGCTTTCCTATTTATCAGTACTTTCCCCACCCCTATATTTGTTCAGCTCTGATAACTGTTCTTTGATCAAGTGACTGCCTTGTTTATTCAAAGGAGGAACACATTATTCACAGTACTGTACACAAGGCATGCATACTCTGTTCTCTGTCCATTTTTTTCTAACAGATCTCATGTCTACTGAATAAGAGTATTTAAAAAATTCAAGTCAAAGTAATTGGTTCAGACTTTTCCATTTTAGCGTTCACAAATCAGTGGTGTCCTGCAACAGTCATGACTTTCATGTTCTCACCCACTATTTAGATATGCTACTTTTAAGAAAATCCAGCTTAAAGCAATGGTTTGTTGTGCAAATGCACTTTCTGAAGGGTTTCTAGAAATCTCCTAACCACACTCCTCACAAGAAAACCTACGTAAACATCCATCAAGAGAAAGGAGAACTGCAAATACAATCAGAGATGATGGTTCACTGAGATCCCTCCTGCATATTATAAGTAATTAACTAATTGACAGTGTTTCCTGTGAAACACAAGGAATCTGGAAACTGTCAATTAAAACCAATATAGCTTATAACAATCAAAATAAGTTACTTTTTCTGAGTTTCTCCTGACTTCACTCTGACTCTTTGGATGTCAAATGTAAAAGAGGACCACCAGTTTGACCAGCTGAAGAAGGTATCTTTCTCCCACTGCAGCTTCAGCATAAGCAGGTCACCAATGTCCACTTCCGTGTAAATCAGGAAGGAGGATGTCTTGTTTGAGGAGACTTCAGGCCTGTAGGGAGAGGAATGAGGAAAAACAAAACAAAACAAAAAGAAACACACACACACAAAAAAAAATTAACCAAACCCACAAAAAAAGGAAGTGTTAGATAAAGAAAATTGAGGAAAAACAGAACCGCGACTTCATTTCAGGGAAGAGAACAACCTTCTCCATAGTTCTGATGGATTGAATAAGGAAAAAAAACACTAAGATTTTGTAGCTTTGTAGGAAAAGCATTCTGCAGCAAGGCTGGTAAAGTCCTGGGACAGACTGCCAGGGAAGGGGTGTCTTTTCCAGTGCTGGTGGCTCTCAGAGAAGCCAGAGAAGCACCAACCAGGAACAGTTTAGGTTCCACAGATTAAAGAACAAGACTTCAGTGCCTTCCAGCCCCATTCACTGTCAGCCCATGGTGCAGGGTTATAAGCACAGAATTCTGCTTATTTGCAGTTATGTAAGCAAATCCAATGTGTTTCTTAGCTTCTACACTGAGGCGTTCAGGCCCATCAGAAAATTAACTCCAGGTTGCAGTTTGCTTTTAATGAGCTTTAACACAGCTGCAACATGGCATGAAGATACCAAAAAACAAAGACAACAAGAAACTACCACATCAGAAAAATTCTTATTAGGCTTAGCCACAGGCCAGACTTTACATTTCCTTATTTCAGATCTCTTATCAAGAACAGCTCCTACAGAGCACATTATCTTCAGCAGTGAATGTATTCCCTTGATCAAGGACAAGGGCATTTTCTGGGACCCTGAATGATTTCTGTAGCTGGAGCTAGAATGAATTTTTCAGCTGAGGCTTTAACAGATATAGGTAGACTCAATAGTACATTGCAGTTGTTTCTATAGTTACTCACAGTGTGAAAGCAATGTTCTCACTCTCATCTAGAGTGCCATAGAGAGAGATCAGGAACGGCTGGTTTGTCTTGGTCATGTTAGTCTTTCCAAAGAAATGGATCTTGACCTGGTAATGAAAGACTGGAAGAACACAAGAGGCCATTAAGAAAGAATGCAACCTCCAAAGAGGTTGCTGGTGACATAACTACCCAAAACCCCCACGCAAATCCTAGGCTGGAATATGCCAACATCACTAAACTGAGGAGTTTAGTTCCCTGCAGGCATCCTGGGAACTATTTCTGTGAGAAGGTAAAGAACCTTTTCAGTTCTTGCAACTAAATTCTGCATTTAAGTTTTCTGCCACTATAGTAACCCAGAGTCTGCAATACCTCCTTCAACGCTCTAATGAATGTGTAAGACTTGCCATCTCCAACTTGAAAACAACAGAGCTGGGATTTCCTCGTACAGGAGCCTCAGTGGAGAAAAAATAAAAATCAGCCCACCGATGCTGCAGATTAAGCACCAAATGCCAACAAAACACTAGTCTTGCAGCTGTTCTAACACTGTAGGAATGTGCCCTCTGGTTGCTGGTCCATCACGGAATGCACATAGTGAACATACCATGTGGCACAAAGTTAGGGAGGGGAAACAAAAAAATGGGAAGTACCAAAACCCAACTCAGAAGCTATTTTCCTAGCAGAAAGCCTTCCAGCTTTTCTTGCAGTGTCCTCCTCAGACTGCTGTGACAACAGGAATCAAGAAACGCGGTAGTATTTTAACAAGGACTTGTTGCCGGTCCTCTAGCAAAGGCACCATGAAAGCCTGATAGTTACACATCTTTAAAGAAGTTGCTCATCATGCTGAGCTCTGCTGATTAATTTCCCAGCAGTAGGAAAAAAGTCATTTAGATGAAAAAATACTGAAAAAAAACCCCTGGACAACTACTCAGTTGTTCCAAGTGATCTGGCCACAGAGAATTTAAATTTTGCTACTTGTTACAAAAATACCTTCCTTATTGCATTCCACCCCCCACCTCCATACTTTAGGTAAGATGGCACTGTTCTCCTGAGATTGCACTTTAGCTTGTACTTAATGCCAAACTGCAGGTAAATTTCACCCCTGCTCACCACAGGCACCAAAGCAGCAATAGTCACCCACAGCACACATTCACCCAGACACACAGCAGAGCAAAGGTATCGATCTTGCTCAATAATAAGCAAGTAGAACCTACCTTTATAGGGCATCTGAGCACGGGTCTTCAAGTACATTTTAGTATTTCTCTTTGTTCTCACTCTGTTGACCTTGTAACCCAAATTGTTGCAGCGGTTCTTCCGGCAGCTCAGGCACAGACCCTTCTCAAAGGCCTCCTTTGTGTTGCAGCGATAGGCCATGCTGGGCTTTTCTTCATAGAGGAGGGAGTCAATGAAGAGGTGGATGGATCGTTCATGGGAGCATTTCACCAGCTGATCCATATCTTGAAAGAACAAAAATGTGTAATATGCATGCACACATGCATATAACAATATAGACCCTTTAGTAACACTGTAGGCAGGTGCAATACACTATGCCAAAGGTGGGCTTTATAAGGTGACTTTTAAAACCACTTAAAAGAACAAGTTTCTGCGCCTTTTGAAGATCTTTGCTTGCCAGAAAACTACAGGCTATATAAGATCTCCTTTTGGATGTCGTGCTGTTTGTTTCAGAGCAGCCTCACCTGCCAAGCCTTTTTCAGCAATCAGACGGAGCGCTTCTCCGAAGTTGCAACCTGGCTGGAAACCTCCACCATTAGGATAAATATCAATGTGCCCAACAGGCTTCTGTATTCCAATGCTGCGGTCTGGAGAACCTCGAGTGTAGGTGTGCAGGACATCCACAAAGTCAGCATCATCCGGGGAGAGGCGGGTGACAGCATCAGCATACTCAAAGGTAGGACCCGCTGGATCCAGCCCTTTGAGGCAAACCACAAAGAAAAACTGAGATTGTCTGCCAAAGACACTGACAGTGATAGCAAATGCTAAACTACCACATGGGGCTGGATTATTGCATATGGTGTTGGTGCCAACTCTAGACATTACAGTTGGATTGTCTTAGTACCATTCATTTATATAGCAGAATCAACTAAAATACCTTGAAATGCTGTCACTGTTTTAAAAAAAAATAAGGTGTAAGCAAAATATGTAAAGAAGCCCAGGTAACTTCCTCACAGCTGTAGCATTTCCAATGGACGTAAGTAACAAGCTAGTAACTACTGTCTCGATGTCTTCCTATTGTCAAGAATTGTAAAATTTCTATCTGAAGTGTGGAAAATGTCTTGCTGCTAACCTCCTGGTAGGGGAACAAGTGGGAAACATAAACAAGAGCTTCCCTGCCTACATGCCTAAGGGGAGGAAGATTATTATGGTAAACTGTCAAGCTGCAGCAACACTGACATCAAAAATACCCAGAACTATTCTGCCAGTGAACAAGTACTATCTCTCCAAACCAGACAACTACTGGGAAATGGCTGAAAGCACATGTCTTTCCTGCAGCCTTCAGCTGGGGATGGGCAGCTGGGCTGCCCATTCCTGGTTAGCTTTTCTCATTTTGAGCTGCTTCCCCCTCTCCTGTGAGGACATTAGGGATTGCATCTCATTGCTCCCTGTGCTCAAAGGCGATGCTGCTTTCCTAGGAAAGGTTCATCCTTGGCACTAAGGGCAGCTGTGGGGGCATAATGCATGACTATTGGTATTTGAGTGTTTTGGCAGCCTCAGCAAAAGCAACAAAGATGCAGCCAAGAGAAAGAAAGGTAAAGGGACTCATGCTTTGGCCTTCTGATTTTAATCTGCCACTTCTCAGGAGTCAGCCTTTCTTGATGCAACTGCTGCCTAGCCCACCCCATGTATTCCTGTGGATCTGGGATCACAGCCAGGCTCATGTGAAAGGACAAAGGCTGCCACGAGGAAGGCAGCTAGGCTCCCATCTGAACACTGCTCCCAAGCTCTCTCAGCAGCTAAGACACCACAGATGAGTCATTTTCTTAGCCTCATTTGCTAATGCTGGCATTTCCTCTGTCACAAGGATCACTGCTAGGGGCTGAGCCGTAAACCAAGCCCAGAGTAGCCATGCACACTGTGTTGTCTAGCAACACTTCTCAGCCTCCAAAAAATCACCTAAGCAGACATCCAAGCATGCACAAGAATAGGACAAGCATTTGTGTACTTCCTTCTCCTTCCCAAAACTCTCGCAGTATTACTTTCGGCCTAGAATATTTCTTGAGCCTCCTAGGATTAATTTATTTCTTTTTAGCAAATCACAATGGATTTCTTCCGATTGTCTGTCCAATCTCCCTTTGAGCCTGTATAAACTTTGCACATCTGCAGCATTCCATGGGTAAAAGCTCTGCAGGTGCTACACCCACTACAGGAGGCTCTACCTCCTGTTATTTACGAACAGCTCCTACCAGTTGCAAGAGATGACCACCTAGATGAAGACAAACAGCTGAAGTTTTTGTGCTGCAAGGGATACTGTGATACTGTGACCTTCTTCATGCTATTGATTTGGCCAGGCTTGATCACATCCTCTGCAGCTAAACTCTTTTCATGACCAATAAATATCTGCCTACTCACTCATTTCTTGTGCAGAAGCAGATCAAGGCTTCTCGCCCACTACCTTTCTTATTCTTTTCTTAACCTTTTCCATTTCCACTACAAAAATATCATCCCTGACGATTCAATAAATCAGGAACACATCACCTAACTATTGCCAACAAGCATCAGTTATTCTGGTGATTTTCCAGAAGAACGTAACATTTCAGCATGGAAGAGACAGGACTCTACAACCACAGGTTTTCTTACCAGTAATTCTGTTCACTTTCTTCTTGGTCAGGCTCCCAGCAATCCCAGCAGCATGAGCACCTAGACTGTACCCCAGCAAGTGGACATTGTTGAGAGGATAATTGAATTGCTCCTGCAGAAGACAGTGATTTGTTTAAAGTTTGAAGTCAAATGGGAAAACATCAGAAGACACAAAGGAAAAAGTTTTGTAAACACTGGGATTTCTCTTTGAACTATGAATAAGAGAACATCAAATACAATTAAGGTAGCTTAAGTGACCTAGGATGGCACAAAAATAATTAAGACAAAATTCTAACCAGAGAGGAATGCAGAATGAAGGACAGAACACAGGGCTATGTATTTTATTAAAGTTTTTCAGCCATCCCCTCCTATTTCCCCTCCTGGATCTCCTATTTCCCCCAAAGGCAGGGCAGACTGCTGTTTCCCACGGCCAGCTACTGCAAAATATACAGGAACCTGTCTTTCACAGCTACCTGTCACAGAGACTTCAGAAATATTGTAGACTCACAGAGCTCCAGGTAAGCAAAAGGCGAATTTCTGGAATGCATGCCTTGTGTAGTAAATAAACATTCAAGCTGGGATTTTACCACTCCAGCAAAAACTGTTTACCACAATTTAATTCCCTCTACCTACGCAACACGAGACGACTAACACACCTGCACCATTGCATTTTGCCTCCTAGGACATTATATACAAGATATGTCACTATGTGTCCTACCTCCATCCAGTCAATAAACGTAGCAACGTCCTTTCCCACCAGCTTAGTGTATGCAGCTGACACTGGGTAGTGCTGCTGAGCTCGGACTAGCCAGTCCACCACAATGACATTTGAATCAGGTTCTCTCTTGTACAGAGCATCCACCAGCTTTGGGACCCAACTTTCATACATTCCTGTCACCTGTTGGCATTTTTTTAATTAAAAAAAAAAAGAGATATCTCAACATTATCTTTAATGTATAGGCTCCTCAGCTGACATGTCTAGCACAGTTTATCAGCAGTGTTCTCCCCTTTCTGCTTACCGTCCACCCATGGATCACCACAAAGGTTTTACTGGTATGGTTGAAGTTGCACTGTGCTAGGCTGTTCACTTGCCCAGGAATCAGGTAGCAGACATCCTCATTGGGCTCTGCAGGAGTCCGTAAGGAAAACTTGCTCTCGATTCCCACAAAATTGTTTTCAGCTTCTGTTACGCAAGAATACAGGAAACAAAGCAGCGTTTTAGAAGTTATTAGGACAAACCGTTCAGAAGTCACAGGTACAATGCTGGAGATGTCAGAAACAGTCAAGAAACAGGACGCACGTTCTTCATTTCCTACAGCATTCTTTTCACACCACTATAGCCACATAAAGAGGAAATCAAAGGGAAAAAAAACAAAGAGGAAATCGCTTCTCCTCCAAGGTCCTGCTAAAACAGCAGAAATCTGGCCAGCTGTCAAAGGGGTATGAATTCTTTTTACTAGTCAGTACTTCCCTTATTACATTATTAACAGGAAATCCATTAATTGCCACAGTGGTGCAGAAAACTGCACAGGACAGTCATAGACATTATATGCAGGAAAGCAGCAAGTTCCTACCATACTATTACATATTTCTGTGGTGCATCTTCCACATCACTTCATCAATAATCACTGGCTCTTTATAGCACCCCATAGCTGCAGTGCATTAAAAATAAGCTACAAAGTCACCACTGTTTTACAAAATGCTAGTTTTAACTTCTTACCAAGAGGAAAACAGCAGGTGAGAAGATCAGACACCCATTAAGGAAACTGAACTAGCAAAACAAAAGCCTTTATTTTGAAGGCAGCTTTTCTTTTTTCAGTTCATGTGATAAGCAACACTGCAGGAAAAAAGTCTTCTTCTGCCTCAATTTTGAATCCGGGGGGGGGGAGGGGGCCATGTGTGTGAAGTTCATGTGCTGGCTGGTGGTAACAAAGCATGAGATGGCTTAAAAGCATCATTTCTTAGAGAACTCCCTCCAACTTCTAAAGGTAAGTTTTCCTTTTATTCCCATCAAGGCAGAGAAGTGACTTTGGGCTTCATGCTCTCTATTTGCTTTGTCTGGGTAGAAATTAAAATGCCTTCTCTTTTTACATTTAACACTTAAGTATCTTTACATCCAGTACACTTTGTAATTAATTGTGGACTTAAAACTCCAATGAGTTTTGAAAACCAGGCTCTACTTTGGCAACTTGTATTTAGCAAATGTCAATGGCCTATTTTCCGATTGCAGCTGAACACAGGCCAACTCTGTGCTGCTCAGTGTTGTGTTTCCTGGTATCGTGACCTCCAAGCTTTCACAGACTCCTAAACACACATTAATGAATAGCTCCAAGCCACCATATGAAATGCAAAGGGACATGGTGAGGATCTCATGCCAGGCAAGCAACCCAGATTTCTATTCCTCTTTTTTCCCCATTGAAGAAGGGGCTGTCTAACATAACTGGTAGATTTGCATTTCTCTATTAATTTGTGCTGTATCGCTTAGAGGTGATAAATAATGAGCTAAAACTTTGTTTTTCTGGTCTTCTCATTCAGGCTACCATATTCATGAGGACACTGACTTAGCCCAGCCTCACTCAAGCCTCAGGTATCTGTATAAATTCTGGGAGGTTCCTGCTGTGCTTGGAGTGCCACAGAAATCAGGATCTAACCTGTGGCAGGAGGTGTAAAACCAGCACACAGGCTGACAACAAGCCTCAGAAGAGACAGCCACCATCCACAATCAACAGCTTACCACTGCCTGTGTTCATCAGGACTTCTCACCTGCTGAAAGCAAAGCACACAGGAAAGTAACAAGAACTGTTCACGGAACAGAGGCAGTGCTCAGCTTTAGGTTCTGACCTTGACCGTGCGAGGATGGCTAGCTAATCCAGGACAATTACACTGGGGGCCCCTTCCTGCCTCCTGCCCCCTTTCTTTTAAGGAAGGGATGAAGTTTATGAAAAACACTTTTCTCCAAACCAGCAGAAACATTCACATTATGAGGCATGTAACACTTCACCAACTGAAAGCAGAAATCTACCAAACTAATCAAATGCTGTCTTCCTCAGAAGTTGCCCTTTCCTTATCTTTTTGCACATTCAAAACTTCATTTTTCTCAACGAGAGGGTACAAAACACTTTTCTGAAGCAAATCTTCAGACTTGTGCTTTTTAGCCAGAAAAAAAGTCCCAAAAGCCAATTGGTTAAATATCAACTGTAACTTTTCACTTGGCAGTGAATCAGTAAAACCTTGGAAGGTCCAAGAACAGCTTTCAGCTGTAAGGCATTCAGTGCAAGGACTTTCAATTATGTATATTCCTGCCTAGCACAGGAAGGCTAACAAGAATAGTCCACCTGCTCACTAGTCAATAGTGCTTCCTTTCATACTTAGATATCATTTCCCTTCTGAATTAAGCTTATCTGTTAATCATTCAAAGTCTAAGTTAAATTGAGACCCTGACTTATATTGTGTTTTCAATTATAAACACATTCTGGAATTTGCATAGACGTTCAGACTGCATCTTTTTTGGAAATAAGCTTGTAGCAAACTAAAGTTAGAATTCCAAGTGTATCATACTTAGGGGTGCACTTAGACAAGTTCACTAGACTTACAGAGATGGCAGTACACTGGCACCTATCACTCAAGATGCGAAGAGTGCTTCACAAATACTTGTATGCTTCCACCTAAAAGTCTTTGTATTAAATTTAAGGACATAAGAGCACCAAGATGCAGTCACCATCAGGAAAGTAGCAATTGTGAAGCAGCAGCCCTTAAGTTAGGGAAACAGCAGAAGGCCACTCTGCTCATTTAGCTATGTTATATGAGGAATTAGAGAATCATAAGACATTATTGTTAGCATCTTTTATGCTCACAAACCATGTCATGCTGTCCAGTATCCACATATACTCAGTTCCCAGCAGCAAAATACACTCTGGATGAGGGAAATGCGTATGGTGGAGTTTGTTACAGACTTCTTAATGACGTGCTTTTTAAGATGCTAGCCTCAAAATTTGCCCAAGTTTGGCTTTGAAAGTTCTATATGGCTCAAAGCATAATATAACTTGTCTATACCTCATGTTGTGCCACACATACACCTAAGTACCACTTCACCTCCCACTTTTTACAGATTAAGTTTTAGAAGTAGAGCTACAAAATAGTATGTACACACTCACCACACATACTGACAGAATCACAGAATGGGTATGTACCATGCTTTAAAATTGCAGCAGAGAAACCACAAAGCATATCACTTCAGAAACCTAACATTTCCCGCTTCTACTTTAGTACCTTCAAGTATCTCAGTCTATTTAAAAAATGTGATTCAGAACCAAACTCATACATTGCTTTTGTTACAAACCTCTTCCTCATAGATTTAAAGTGAGAAGTCTCCTTGAATCATGTCCTAACTGACAGTTGGGTCTCATTCTTACAGCGCTACATAAAGCCAAAGAAATGCAAAGACAGCCAATATTCACATTCACCACTGGTTAGTTACAGCTTTAAGATTTAGACTTGGCCTTAAACCAAATCAAACAAATCAGGGAAAACCCAGAAATGGGGAGTCTTCTGCATGTTTCTGAGAGATGGATAGAAATTTACCTGAACTGGCATCGGGCTTTACATAAAGAAGCTATAGAAATTGGACAAGAAGAAATCTATGTGCATCCATACTAAAAGACTGAAGTAGTTTCTGCTGACAAGAATGTAAGTCCACTTCTAAACAAGGCCTTGAATAGAAGCCGACCTGGAGCTAAAAACATATAGACAAATAAATTCATGCTTTTTCTAAAATCCACACTTTCCCAGGTTTAGTTCAGCAGAGGCATGAAGGCATATGTTCTGTGTTGCAAAAGCATCCAGGCACACAGTGCAAATACAAGGCACTGTTACAAAATAAAGTTTTCTAGCCACTGCTAACTGCTTACCATTAACAAGATGACCTACAAAAGGTATTATTTAGGGAACAGTAAAAGGAAGCAGAATTAAGAATCAAACCACCGATTTCAGACCCAAGCTGGCTTTTCTAACAGTGTACAGACTGCATAGCCGAACTCCATATTTTCATGCTCTGCAGACTTTCTGATGCTTTTCTTATGCATCCGCTTTCATGATCTCCATTTTAATACTTTAAAATAGTTGTCCTGTACATCAAATTATAAAGAATACTGTAGAATTGGAAGAAAGTACAAAAGCCTTAGAAACTGGGAAGGGAAAGTAGCTTTATTTTCCTATTTTAACTTTGTGACACTTTGGACTTGCAATTTGTGAAACTCCATTCAGTTAGGGACTCCTATCAATTCTGAAGGCATTGCACTAACTTTAAGCATTCTGACACAGTACCAATACTAGTTTATACACAATCAAGAGAATTCAGTTTCATTTACAGGAAGCCCAAAAGATGACCTGGCAGCTGATTTTGATGAAGAAAACTGTTTGTCAGTGGTCAGCTGGGTGAAGAATGGGAGCTTTGAGGAAATAACAACATCTGGAATATTAATCAGAAGTTAAACTGCCTGGATGAGACACAGGATACCAAATATGATAACAATACACTTGCCAGAATCAGTGCACCTCAGCTACGGTTTTAAAAATGGAATCTTTGACAAACAAAGTTTTCCTAGTGTCATGCACACAGAAATGGAAATATTATTAGCTAGGTGCAGATATAATCAGAAATTATACGCTAGACTCTGTAAACTCAATCCTACACAGACATGCACACACACAAGCACAGCAGCAATCATCTGTACATGACATCAAACACTTACATAACCAGCTGGAGTTAACTGAAATAATTCTTCCCTCAGCTGATAACCAGCATTGGGATCATCCATCAATTAGAGATACTGAATTCCTAAATGAGTTCTGAAGCAATCTCGTGGTCAGCTGTTAATAAAGGGGCTGTATCAAAAAACAACAACAAACTGTTGTCATCTAATATGGTCTGTTTTATAAATTGAAAGCAGACTACTGTGTGCTGCAATTACATGAAGCCTACCCCACAAATAAGATAATTGCTTAACTTTGCTGTAAAGAATTACAACTTCAAGTGTATTTATGTATTCCCTAATGGCAGAACCCTGAGAATACCTTCTTTGCTTCCTAGGCAGCATTGATGGGAAGAGCAACACCTCTGAAAAGTAACTGGTTCCAAGTTCAGATACTGAGCAGGGACCTCTCAGATTCAAGTCCTGCAGCTGGCAAAACAAGGACAAACTGCTGCTCTCACACTGCACACATGGGTGCTCACCCCTCTCCAAATAGGTCCTTACTCTGCTGCAGCTGGGAGGCTTGTAACTCGATCCAGCAGAGCTCTTGCTACGCACCAGTCCCTCTGGGATATCTGGAATTAGCCCGACAATAAAAGGCAATCACTGTCAGACTTTGTAGTAGTATGGAGGAAAGGGCGCACGAGAAAGCCATAGTATGTAAGCACTTCCTGCACAGGAGAGACTCCAGCAAACTTTTAGAAGTGTTAGTGTTCATGCTATTCATCATCACACTTTTGATGCCTGACAGCCTCACCTCTGCACCTTCTCAGAAGAGCATTGTTTCTGGAAAGGCCATGCCACAGCTGCCCTGTTAGGTCTGTCCTGAACACAACCATGGCAAAAGCCTGCAGCTCACATCATACAACAGTGTTAATCTGATGTAACTCCTGATTTTGGATTTACAGCACTAAAAATAGAGATCAGAATGTATTCCTAGTAATGTTTTTATCTTTTCCTGGAACACCAATATTATCTTCACCTAGAATATCTTTTTCTATGTTGTTTGTCAAATACTCGGGATTCCTGGAAGCCTGGATCATGTGTTTTCCGTGGTTTCAAAGTATACTTTTACTGTGGTGTGAAGGAAATAGTGTGTGGCTGAAGGCTTGGCTAGCTTCAGGATGATCGCACAACCTGTTTTCATATAACCTGTTCCTAATAAGCAATGTAATCATTACTAAGCCTGTGACAAATCAATTCCTACAGCGATTAAAGTTTGCTCTGGGAAGTTATTTTACTTCACAAAACTTGGATACATTGATGAAAACTGCTCTGATTGCCTCTGACAGCAAAAGATTGGATTCAAAGAAAGAATGCATTCCTTTGGCTGTGCCCTAGCATCCCATCATCTTCCTTTTGAATGCTTATCTTCAGTGCCCTTGTACACAAAGAAAATAACAAAGGCATCCTCAGTGAAAAAAGGAGCAGTTCCATATTCCATTGTAGTACCACACGGTACCTTTAAGAGCTACAGCCACACTTTCTTCTAAGACTGCAGACTTTTAAAGATACACATTATGTGTGGGAGATTAGTGTAAGAAAGTAAGACTGAGAAGGCACTGCTAACATAAGTTTGAGGAGCTCCTGAAACTAGGGGTTTTCCTCATTAAATCTGCAATCATTTGTTATTCACCAAAAGAGCATTAGTGAGCGCGCAGTAGTCAAAACATTCACATGTCCCACTTCTTCTAGCCTGGAGGATGCCTATGTACAAACGCAGGTACAAAAGGTGCAGTAAGTATGTACAGACACTTGAAAGAGTGGTTTTGTTCACTTATTCCTTTTTGTTCCCTTTGTTCACTTATTCCCTAAATGATTCTGCTGCATTAAAACATTAACTACAGGCCAAACACTCTATCATGACACAGATGAAGCTCAGCCTTGCCTTAGACAATTCAGACCAAGAAACGTGGGAAGATGGGATGCAGGGCTCCCGTGCGACAGGCAAGTCCCTGGCCCTGTAGGGAGCCGAGGGACCCTGCCATGATGCTACCTCTGTGCCAATCCACCTCCAGCAAGGAACTCTTGGAAACCAGCTTGCTCCTAGGGAAAAAAACACATCCCAAATCTCCACCGCCCGTGCATCAGCCCGGCAGGGAAACAGGCTCCGGGTCAGCCCCTACAGGTTATAAGTCCCCTCAGCATCACCCTCCAGCATCTCCCGAGGCCAACCCGCTCCACTACGTCCCGCAGCATCCCCTGCAGCTGCGAGAGCCCTTCACATCTAAGCTGCAAACTCCCCTTTCCCGCCATGCCGGTGGCACTTCCCCTAAACACACACACCTCCCCCCAGCGCAACAGGCTCACCCGGCACCCCAACCCCTCCCGCGCCGGGGACTCACCGGCCGCCGAGCCGACAGCGAGCACCCAGCGCAGGCAGAACCAGACGATGGCCAGGAACACTTTCGTCCCCATCACGCCGCCTCTCTCTGCGCACTCCGCCGGGGCAGAAAAGTTTCGTTGAGAAAGAAAAGAAAAATAATAATAATAAAAAAAACCCTAAGTTTTCCTAAAAAAAAAAAAAAAAAAAAGCAACAAAAAAAAAAACCCCAACCAAAAGACGATGCAGCCTCAGCGGTACACAGAAAACGCCAACAACGACCACCCCACACACCCTACCCCTTCCTCCGCCGCTGCCCTTAAGTGCCCGCCAATATGCAAATATGCAAATGAGCCTCTGCATCCATTGGGTGCGAGCTGAGGGGCGGGGCCGCCGCTCCCCGGCACGGGAGGGGCTGTGGGGGCTGAGCCGCGCCTTCGGGGCGCCACGGACCCCGGTTCCGCCCCGCACGGCCCGGCAGAGACCCCTCGGCACCGGGCCAGCTACCCTCCCGCTACTGCTGCCCCCTCCCTCCGCGCTCTACCTACCCAGCCGGGCCCGGCAGCTGCAACCCCCTTGGTCCTCCCTGCCTGTGGCAACCAGGCTCCACTGTGCCCCGGGTTGGGTCTCCCCTTACCATGCATGCTTTTGCACCAAGAACCGACTGCTATCTGCGTTTCCAGCTCATTGCCTGTAAGGAACCTTCTGCTGCTCCCTTGCAAAACCTCTGCTTTGCCTGCAGTCAAAGGAACACAAGTTTGGAGTGTGAATTAATTCACTGAAGGTTGCATCTGTACTCTGAAGAAATGCAAAGTTGTGTCCTTGAGCTTTCCAACTCTCTCTGCCATCCCAACACCAGTATGGTTGGTTTGCAAACAGCTTTGTGTCCATGGCCACTGGGTGAAAGATCAGTTATGTAAGGACATGTAATAGATAAATATTAAATTAATAAAAAGACCAGTTTTCATTTCACTGTGCAGTGTGTCGTCAAAGGCCCAGCTTCATACAGAGGCTTGTGACTCCTACAGGGCATGAAGACTCCCTTTTTTGCAACGCAGGTTTTGCAACACAGAGCACCCTTTGAGGATGACTGACTTTTCTCAGGCCAGGCACCTTAGAAAACTAAAATATACCTGGTTCACATTAGCAAGGCTATTCAACAGGAGGTTGCTCGGATGTAGCAGAACTGGGTACCTTTGCAACGTTAGATTCCATTAAAAGAGCAGTAAGATCTGTAAGTGAGAATACGTCTCCCCCAGGATACAACTTGAAGTTCCTCCACCACCAGCCCCTATTTATATCCAAAAGGCACTGGAAGAATTTAATGAGGGTGCAAAACAATGGTGCTGAGACTTTTTTCCTGACTGAGACAACCAGGGCAGCAAGGTCAGGAAGGGAGGCTAAAGCAGTGGGCTGTGGGAGAGAGTGGGAGTCAGAGGCAGGAGATAGGAGGGGAGGATGCTGGTGGTAAGGACAAAGACCAGCTTTCCTCATCAGAAGAGGGCGATGCTATGAGCGCTGAAAAATATGGTTTGTGCTGCAGCCTGCTAAGTATCAAGAGTATCCTCTCACTGGTGTTTGGGACCCTCTCACCAAAACAATAGGAAGAATTTTCTCACGTAGTGTCAGTTTGTTGGCTGTTTTTTGGTTTTGTTTTTTTTTCCCCAAGTGCAAACTAAACAATGAATTTTCTCTTGATCTAATTAGGTTGAACCTCTATAGTGTAATTCCCCCCTGAGAAATCAGCCTGCCTCTAGGTTCAGACATCCTTCCCAGAAAATTCCAGTCCCTGCAGGTAGCAGATAGCAAGTTAAAAGAACAAACAATTTAAGGCTAGTTGCTTTAACAGAGGCTGTCAGGCCACCACTTTAACCACAGGTGATGCTACCAACCCAGAGCAAAACAAAGCATGAAGACTCCATCTATGGCTACAACAACAAAACCTTATGTTACAGTATGACTGTAGGAAAACAGCTAGTGTAGTTTTAACTGCTGGTAGGAGCAGACTAAGCAGGTAGAAAAGAGCAGTGTCAATGCTTGGCAGGCCAGGCTTTGGATGGACCTCTGACCCCCACTAACCTCTGCAAGTGCACAGGCTGCAACCAGACTTTCAGTTTGTTCCCAATAAATATCATGAATCACATCTATAGCAAGGAAATTACTCAAAATAAAATCTGTTTTGTTACACAGAAAATGTTTGTTTGCAAAACTTTTTGTTCCTTCTCATGTCCATGCCTCATCTTAGGAAGAGTTATTCAAAGTCTTCATCTAAAACAAAAGATTACAAAGAAAACAGTAAAAGAAAACTTTCAAGTGATGAAAGACCGGCGGGGGGAGAAGATGGAATAATTCTGGTTTCTAGGCTTTTGAACAAGTTGCCTAATCTGTTGTAAACCCATCTGCAAAGTAATCTGAAATAGATGGGACTTCACAAAGGCAGAACACGTCCCTGAACACTAAACAATGTGCAGTTGCACCAGGCTGACACAGCACATATTCCAATGTTTAGAAACTTTCTCTCCTTTGGAGATAATCATGATCAGATGGAGAAGAAGCTCTGTGGCATCAATTCAATGTTGCTTCAGTTGCAATCATGAACTGGACTTGAGTTTCACTTCCTATGTAAAATACATAATCCTATAGGGGAAAGAAAAGCCCTATCTGTAAAACAGAACCTGATTCATAGTACTCGGGGATTCCAAAGTGGGTGGAAGGTAACAGAGTGAGAGCTAAAATGCATTATTTCTAACAAGGAGGAGGGGGAAGCCTGGAGGAATGGAGACAGGAGTTGCATAACTAGGCTGGTACTTGCACCCACAGACCATGCTGAAGGTTAAAGTTAAAACAAGCCCACAAGCACCTCCAGCGCAATGTGGGCAGCGCTGATTTGTGTGGCACAGCTGAGCTAAACCCCAAGTGAATTCACTGGTCTCACACAGAAGCAAACAAGAGGAGAATCAACCCCAAAATTTCATTTGCACAGCAAAGGGAATTTGAAACACAGGGGAAAAGGGGAGGAGGGCTAGATTTGGAGAGGGAGACTAAGTAACTTTGAAAATTCCTGCACAGCTTTAGTGCTATTCATATAAAATATCTGATAACTGAGGATGAGAGGTATTCCAGGAGGAGAGGTCTTCCAACAAAGTATCTGCTTGGAAATAAGCGGTGTTCTGCTCTTCTTTCTGACTAGGAAAAGCAAGTAAGTAAGAATATTTTTTTTTCCCTTATAAATATTGAAAATCCTTCCCAAGAAGAGAAAAAGTGAAAGTACACACAAAAAGCCAGAGCAAACTTTTCGGTGACTTCTGTGTGAAGAGTTTCAAACAAACAAAAAAGGAATCCTTTTCTCCTAATTTCAGTTTGTTAAAAAATATCTGTGAAAAGGGTTTTTTAAAAATCTCTTTTTTTGTGAAAATCAGAAATTTTTAATGAAACCCCGTTTGTGAATAAAACATTACTCTTCTCTGCCTGTGTCCATAATGACTAATTGGGCTACAGCAGCAGCTTCATATGTAGTGGAAGTCCTCTCGTCCTGGGCTGAGCCTCTTTGATTTACTCTGAGTAAGGAGCAAAAACCTCTGAGTAAGGAGCATCAAAGCATCCAGGGACTTGAGTGTGACCTGTAGCAAGCCTGTCCCAACAACACTGATCTACAAGCCCTTTTTGTGGCTCAGTATTGCCTGCTGTTGTTGGCAGTGAACATGGGGCACCAGTACGTGTTGGTAGCGGCATGCAGGCAGGTGATATGAAGACAGGCTGAGAAAGCTGGGACTGTTCAGCCTGGAGAAGAGAAGGCTGCGTGGAGACCTCATAGCAGCCTTCCAGTATCTGAAGGGGGCATATAGGGATGCTGGGGAGGGACTCTTCATTAGGGACTGTGGTGACAGGACAAGGGGTAATGGGTTAAAAGTTAAACAGGGGAAGTTTAGGTTGGATATAAGGAGGGAATTCTTTCCTGTGAGGGTAGTGAGGCACTGGAATAGGTTGTCCAGGGAGGTTGTGAATGCTCCATCCCTGGCAGTGTTCAAGGCTAGGTTGAATGAGGCCTTGGGTAATATGGTTTAGAGCAAGGTGTCCCTGCCCATGGCAGGGGGGTTGGAACTTGATAATCTTAAGGTCCTTTCCAACCCTAACTATTCTATGATTCTATGATACCTACGGTTGCAGGCAAGTCTGCATGCCATGGTTATACTGAATCTCCCTAATGTGCAGCAGTGGGAAAGATGACAGCACGAGCCACCTGGTTGTCTGCTTAGGAACACAGTCCATGCAGCTTTATGGGTTTTGGTACCTGGAAGAGCTCATGTGAAGGCACAGAAATACGGGGAGCTGTGAAGTAGCTGCACCTCTGACTGCAGTAGACAGGGCACCTGTTCCTCCTGCTCACTCCTCTGTTTTGCAAAGAGGCTCCGTCAGTCTTCAGTGTGACACAGGATATAGCAGGAGGGGGTCCTCATTGTGTAAAACAGACTTTAGCTGTCTTGCCTTGATTATCCTTTGCTGTGGCATGATTTGATGTTTTATTCCCAGGTTACCTTATCTTGCAGACAAGGTCCTCCGTCTGATTAACACAAGGATGCATTCCTCTTCATCCTGCTCTCTTAACTTCCAATGCAAAATGTAAGCCGCCTTCTTCTTCAGATAAAGAATCACAGGCTAGAGCAGGACGCCCCACTCTAGAGGGCTGCAGATCTGGCTTCAGAGCGAGCCTGCACTACAGTTTTCTCAGCTGTGCTTTAATTAATTATCACGCTGCCGGTAGCGCCTGCCAAAGTCAGCTAGCTGTCTCGCCAGAGACATCTTTCAAAACGTAATGCCAGGGGAGAGACATTCCCACACCCCTTTTGGGGTGGTGGGTAGGGGAGGATAGTCCAGCTCCCTACTCATTGGTCATGGGGCTGGTCTGCTGATCGAGTATGGTCCCCCTCACTTTCCCTCATGTGGCTCCCAAGCCCTGCCTGCAGTAGGTTAAAGATGTTGTTGGTTAAAACTTTTGCAAAGTTACGAAAATGTGCAAGGGCAGCGGGGAGAAGGAGAGCGAAGAGCTCTTCCTTAACTGAAAGTGAGCAGGAGTTCCAGAAGTGCCCATAGGGGCAGGAGCAAGCTTCTGCATCTGTGCACAGACTTCAGAACCCCCTGCTCTCTCTTGTTCTTCTCCTGCAGCTCACTAAACTCATCCTTATAACCATGGGAGCAGAGCCTTCTCACTCAGGTCCCAGCCTGGAAGCCTACATCCCTGCGTGCCAGGGGGAGACTGAGTAGGATGAGAGAGCAATGCGCGGCATCGCCAGTGTGGGAAAACAAATGTGTCATTTCCATCTCAAGAAACGAACCAGGGAAGAGAAGCCTCTTCTCTGGCCTCTGGGCTCTCCAGCAAGGGAGAAGATAATCGCATGCTTTCTGCCTTTATTTTCCTTTATTTTCCTCTGAAAGGCTGACAGATGGTGTGTGGTGCAGCCAAGACTGGATTCCAGCTTGTATCTCCTTCGGTCGCTTGCAACTTACTGAGAACAGATTCCTCTTTGGGCTGACATTTCTGTCTCATCCCAAAGGGGTTTGTTTTAATTTTCATTTAAGTTTAGGCTGAGTTAGCATTGCTGCTCTGGGATTTCACAACCGGTCAGTAAAAACTCCCTCCTGGCCCAGCACTCCTGCTGTGGGCATCCAACCCAAATGGTCTTGGAGTGAGGGGTGTACTCCCAAAAGTCAGTTCAGCCTGCCTGCAGTCAAAACACACTAGTGCAGTGCCTTCAGGAGCTAAGAGGGGTCCTGCAGTGATTTTGTGCTCCTGACTTCCATGTGCATCCATTTTTGGGGTCTCATGGAGATTTAAAAAGATTTCAAGCAAAGCTCTTACATGGTTAGTGATCTGTCTTCAGACTATGAACAGGAATCTAGGCAAGCTTGAATATGAAAAGTAAAATTGACTTGTCTGGTCTGTTCTATCTGCCACATGTAAATAACCAATAAATAGCATTTATTTCCACCCATTCCTTTCATCGTGTTACTTCCCTATCTCAACAAGTATACTGACACTTTGGAGGAACATGTACAGCTGCAGCCTCTCTCCCAGGGATACTCGTACCAGAATTAAGACATGGCAACAGAGAACATACATATAAACAAGAGGGGAGAGGGAGGGCAGGGGCGGCAGCAACAAGATACCACCATTCATCAGTTGACCCTAGTCACCATGCAGACTATGGGAGGAGCCTGGAAAATGGCCGACCCGATTCCTTGGTCATGGAAGTATTCAGATCCCATAGACAGGATTCCCCAAGTTGGAATATGACATTTTCCCTGGGGGCACTTCATTCAGAGAGAGCCTCTGAGGGAAGTACATCACCTTGGCCTCCAAAGCACCAAATGGTGCCATCACTGTTACCTGCTTACAGCAGCCGCAAATCTGGGGAAGGATTTTTTCTGGTTTTAAAGTCCTAAGTGCTCAGTCTGGCACTTTGAGTGTGAAAGGCATGTGCCCATCATTGGAGGCATTTCCTCATGGCACACCAGAGAAGAGGCATGTTTCAGCGCCTGCTGGAGTGCAGTGGCACCAGTCCCGTGTGTCAAGGACAGCCCCAGAATCAGAAAGTACAGCCAGTCCACAGCAAGGTCCTTTCCACCAGCCAGAGCACACACTGAGCACATGGAGCTTTGTCTGGTTTGATAGTCCCTGGCAACATCTTCCTCCCGACTCTGAACCTCCTCCTGAACTGCAGTGCTTCCCTGGGGCTGTAGCAGACACCAGTGAGCTGTTGCTGTTGACAAGAAGCTGGTGGCAGCAACTCATGTCCTCGGCAGCTCCTAAGGCCGTGAGAGTCCGGAGCCAAGGCACCAAAGACTGAAATACTCTGCCGCAAGGCTGTGTACAAAGTCAGGAGTAGAAAGAGACAGAGAGCCCACACCCCCTTCAGCAGGGCAGGCTCCCCACCTGCTGACCTTCCTGAGGGGTATAAAAGTGTTTGCTGCCTCCATCTCCTCTGGGCATCAACAGTATCAGCCTCCATCAGTGCCTTCACCACCTCCACATTCACTTCTCCCAGTGCATCCTTTAAGTCTATTCGGGAATTTCTGTTCTCATGTCTAGTGAAGAAAATGTAGTCACGTCTGTTTATACTCAGGTCTGCAGTTATGTAGATGGTAGGATGTCAAATAAAAATGGCTATTCTTATAAACCTTCCTGTTTACGGCAGCTACCTCAGTAAATGTCCCTGTACATGAAGTTATATAAAGGCCATTCAAGACACCACTAAAAGGCTTAGAAAACCTCTGAGGATCAGACTCCAGGCATGAATTAGGTAATGGTTGCTTTAGGATAGCCTGTTTTTCGGAGGCAGCTGATAACATTGTAACTAACCAAACTATGACATAAATTTGCCCCAGGAAACAAGCAAAATAGCTCTGTGGATTGTTTCAAATTACTTATCCTGTGGGAATTTCAAGAATTCCTGTTAAATAATTAGGGACATGTGAATTTGATTTCCAATTGGTCTGATGTCATGAGAACTCTGAGAAAACGCTTTTTTAAAGAATATTAGTTCTCTTCTTGTTGAGTGAACCTCTTTCTCAAGTTTTCTAGGGTCATGATGTTCAAAGTAAATCCTTAGGTTTTATTTTATATTGGAGTAAGAACTAGGATTTCCAGGCTCTTACATGTAGAAACATAAAAAAGACTTTCTGACCTAAGACAAACATAAAAAGTTTTTTAACCTAAAACTCTTGGGAAAATAAAATCAGTCGGGGATGTTCTAGTACATACAGCATAGAGGACTCACACACCTGTGATGGGCATGTGGATGCAGTGAAAACTCTCTGCAGCAACCAAAAAAGCCTCTGATTTGCTGGTGGCAGTGGACCTCCACCAGCTGCCTGCCAGCCTCCTGGACCACAGGATGGGCTGAGATTTCACTGAGCAAGAGAAACCACCTCTGACTGGGTGCCACCTCTGACAGCCCATCCTTGCTGTACCAGGGCCTACACTGCTGGAGCTAGACTTTTCATCTCCAGGGAAAATAACTATTGACTCTCCATTGCTGTCTTACGTTTTCCTCCAAGCACTGGGGCTTTACTGAGACCATTTTGATGTAAATCTGACAAAATTTGTTTCACATAAAATTTTCACAGACCGCCAAAGGGTCTTGGTGCTCAGCCTTGTCAGTTGGATTTTGACAGATAACTCAGCTTGCCTTCAGCCCAGGACCAAACAGCCCTTTCCCATCTAGCAGCTGTAGCACAGATGGTTATGCAAAAGGCAGTTTCTACCTCTTCCTCATGCTCAGACTGCTCTTAACTGAGGTGTCTTTTCATGAGGACATCTGCATTTACCAGTCATGGGCTGCTTGGCTGTATGATGATTACGCACCCTGGAAGACAAAATGCGGGACTCTCTTCAGCAGCAGTTGTGACCTATATGTGATCTTGAGGTCGGGTCTTAGAAATGCCACCCAAACCAACTTTAAGTGCCACTTCAGGAAGAGTGAAGAGATCACACAGTATCACACAGTATGTTAGAGATTGGAAGGGACCTCAAAAGATCATCTAGTCCAATCCCCCTGCTGGAGCAGGAACACCTAGATAAGGTTACACAGGAACGTGTCCAGGTGGGCTTTGAATGTCTCCAAAGAAGGAGATTCCACAACCTCCCTGGGCAGCCTGTTCCAGTGTTCCGTCACCCTCACTGAGAAGAAGTTTCTTCTCAGGTTTAAGTGGAACCTCTTGTGTTCCAATTTATACCCATTTCCCCTTGTCCTTTCATTGTTTGCCACTGAGAAGAGCCTGGCTCCATCCTCGTGACACTCCCCCTTTATATATTTATATACACTAATAAGGTCACCCCTCAATCTCCTCTTCTCCAAACTATAGAGACCCAGCTCCCTCAGTCTTTCCTCATAAGGGAGATGCTCCACTCCCTTAATCATCTTAGTTGCCCTGCGCTGGACTCTCTCCAGCAGGTCCCTGTCCTTCTTAAACTGAGGGGCCCAGAACTGGACACAATATTCCAGATGAGGTCTCACCAGGGCTGAGTAGAGGGGAAGGAGGACCTCTCTCGACCTACTAACCACCCCCCTTCTAATACACCCCAGGATGCCATTGGCCTTCTTGGCCACAAGGGCACAGTGTCGGCTCATGGTCACCCTGTCATCCACCAGGACCCCCAGGTCCCTCTCCCCTACACTGCTCTCTAACAGGTCGTTCCCCAATCTATACTGGAACCTGGGGTTGTTCCTGCCCAGATGCAGGACTCTACACTTTCCCTTGTTATATTTCATCAAGTTATTCCCCGCCCAACCCTCCAGCCTGTCCAGGTCCCTCTGGATGGCAGCACAGCCTTCTGGTGTGTCGGCCACCCCTCCCAGCTTAGTGTCATCAGCAAACTTGCTGATAGTACACTCAATTCCCTCATCTAAATCGTTGATGAATATATTAAATAATACTGGTCCCAGTACCGACCCTTGAGGCACTCCACTAGATACAGGCCTCCAACTAGACTCTGCCCCATAGACTACAACTCTCTGGCTTCTCTCCTTCAGCCAGTTCACAGTCCACCTCACTACCCGATCATCCAGACCACACTTCCTCAATTTAGCCGCAAGGATGCTGTGGGAGACCATGTCAAACGCTTTGCTGAAGTCAAGGTAGACCACATCCACCGCTCTGCCATCATCCATCCACCGTGTTATTTCCTCATAAAAGGCTATGAGATTGGTCAAGCATGACTTCCCCTTGGTGAAGCCATGTTGACTGCCCCTCATAACCCTCTTATCCTTGATATGCCTTAAGATGGCACCAAGGATAAGGTGTTCCATCACTTTCCCAGGAATGAGATGCTGGGAATGGGGTGATACTGCCCATCCCCACAGGAGGGGTAGGCTGTGCATGAACCCAGTGCACGCCTACCTGTTCCACCACGTGGAGAAGCAGGTGTGCATCCAATGCCATATATATGTTTTAACGCAGTGGTTTTCTACATATGTTGTGGTTGAGGTATAGGGTTGAACTGACAGGCCTGAGAAGAAGCTGTAGAAAACACATGCAGCAGAGAGAATGAACCCTACTCAGAGTCTGGCTTAAAAACTGCTAAGTTTTCTCTGTTTTGTTTCAAAAAAAAAAAAAAAGACAAATGCTGGGATATTTTTTTTTTTTTTATTTGCCTTCTGGTCTTCAAGGTTTAACATTCTTGTTATCAAACTCTCCTCTGTGGCCATGAAGGCTAAACATTTACTCTTTTGAAATGCAAGCTGTGAGTCGTAAGTAATTGAAGGCCTGCAAGAGGAGTCTTACATAAACTACCTGCTTCCAGGAGGCTTGCCCTCATTCCTCAGAGCTTCAACCCCTTTTAGGACTAGTGAGTACTTTACAAGCTATACCTGGTTTTCTGTGGCTTGTTAATCTCCAACCAGATTTACTGAATAATTCTTTTATCATTTATTTCTGGTTGCCAGCAAGCTATTGGAAAACCACCCTTTTGTTGTTTTGGCTTGTGTATTTCTTTTTCTTAGCTTGGAGAGACAAAGTTTTGTAAAAGAAAGAATTAGCACCAAAGGAGCTTCCACCTGTGGACACGGGAAAAACATTTCCTACATAATTTTCCTTTCACCAGGGAGAGCTAAAAAAAATCTTTCCTTGTGTTTTAGGGACATTACAGCACCCTGATTAGAGAGGGAGAGCCAGCCTGTGAGATACTTCACAGGCTATTGAAGAGGACAGTCACTGCCCTGTTTGGTTCTGGGCTGTCATCTTTATTCCTTCCCAAGATAAAGCAGAGACAGATAACAGAGCAAACAAAGCTAATGGATTAAGGCAAATTTGGAGCTGATTAGGCATGGTAAAGGAAGGAGCCGCTGCCCCGTGGATAATGCATTATGAAACAGCTGCAGGCTTCTCCTTCGGGGCAGAAGTGGAGCTCAGCAAAGTATTTTCAACCTAAATAGCTCTTGGCTCTGAAAACTTATGTTACGACTCAATCACAGTATTTTCCATTTTGTGCTGAATTAACGAAGTTGTTCAAGATAAAAAAAAAATATAATGTCACCCAAACTTTTTGTTTTGACACTTCTTAAAACTTTCTGGTTTGGAACCTCCTTTCAAATTTGTTTTCAAACAGTAGAAAAAGAAATGACCACCCAGTTCTTGAGATCAAATTTAAATATTGAACATTTTTTGATTTAATGAGTAGCTACTGATCACTGATGGTTTTAATGTATTTAACACTGATTTGTTTGGCCTCAGACAGGTATTTCAGCTGTACGTTCTTTTCTTTCACTGAATCTCCTCCTGCATCCAACTACTTTCCATCCAAATACCCCACATAAATCTGCAAAGACCAGTTCAGCTGCTGTGTGCCCTGTGCAGGTGTCAGTCTCAGAGGAGCTAGGCAGCTATAGACTCAACCCAGCTTGCAGGGGAAGGCACATACCTCCTTCCCTTTTGCTGGAACAGTAATAGCCAGAAAAGTATACTACAAGCATGCCAGTTTCCCTGATCCTGGCATAAAAATACCATTCTTAATGGTAACCCATACAGTAACTGCCATACTTCTTGGTCTGTGTTCTTGGGATCTCTGCAGAAGATCACTTGCACTTGTTGCACAGAGACTCAGTATTACAAATACTCGTTCATCAAGCATGCTCCCAGATAGCTGGGACTTGTTGCAGACAGGACTCACTGGGGCTGTTGCTTTTGGACATGCCCACACTGGCAGGTCTCTATGTACAGATTTATGCATATAGGTGCATGATTCATACTGTGAATGATGAATGCTGCAGGACCAAGCCCTTACAACTTGCCTTGCAGTGCATTAGAACAAAAAATGGTCAGTTGTCTACTTTACTGTGAGTGAGGGGGTGAGAGAGTGAGAGGGTGAGACAAGAAAGGGTCTGTATGTACACAATATATTTAGTATTATATTTACCCAGCTATTTTAAAATTCTGCCTCTGAGCTTCTAATTTCCTTTCCCTTTCCAATTTTAAATTTTATGAAAAAAATAACCAACAAAACCAACCCACAAACAACAAAACAAGACAAAAGCAAAAACAACCCACCAAATAAAACCGTAGCATTTTTAATAATATTTTTCCCTGAAAGTTAAACCTTTCTATCCCAAAAAAAAGCAATTTCCAGGACTTTATAATAGCAGCATAAATAAAATATCTAGAAACTGAATCTGAAAATGCAACTACATTAAAACATAATTTTTTGTACTTTGGCATCTGTATAATTCTTGGATTTGCTGTCTAGAAAGGCGTTTTCTTCTGAAATAACACACTGGATACAGTAAATCAGCTCTAATCAACTACTAGTGACTGCAGTAGTCAGCAGTGAAGTCTAAGGTTTCCTTAGAGTGAAACAAGACCCTCTACTAGATAGCTTTTTTCCTGCTCAGATGACTCTCCTTCTGCAAATAAGGTTTTATAAGTGTGGAAACAAAATCCGGGTAGCTCCCCAAAGAGAAGAGTCACTGCTTATCCCAGTGGTGTTTGCAAAGACACTGGCTCATTCCTCCCAGCCCAACCTCTTGGTAGATTTTGGTCCTGTTGGAAGCATGAGGCTGGAAGCACTGATTGACTTGAGCAGGGGCAGTATTAGTTTCCTACTGGGGGCCTGCTGAAATATGTCATTGTGTGTATCTGTGCCTAGTTACTGCTTCTCCTGTGCTCTCTGTTGAGCAGTGAGAAATCTCCTTCCCCAAAGTTTTTACCGTGGTTGGATGTTGGCATAGACAGCAAGTAACTTGCAGCAGTGATATATTACCTTACCAGCTGTCATCCGATGATCACAGCTTGCATTGCAAAAGCTAAGTTTCCAAAACCTCTACAGGCTGGGTTGCCCCAGGCACTAGAGAAAGGAAACAGTTTGGAGGAAGAGGACTCTTGCATCCCAAAGCAGCATGTGAAATTTTCATGGACAAACCCTTAGGAAGGCATGGCCTTTGGGAATGTGTGAAGTGTAATAGGTGAAGTACCAGGTAAGCGGTGCCTGGAGGCACATACTCCTTTGTGTCAGCCAGGTTAAAAGAAAAGGCAAAGAGCCAGCAGTGTGCCCAGGCAGCTACTGTTAGGCATGTGTACTGGTGTATCTGCCTGCCTTCCCTTAAGCACCTACCTTTGAGGCATAATTTTGGGCTGGCCAGATAGTGTTGTAGCCTGGTGCCTCCATTGGTCCACATTGCTTGCAGCCATCCTGTGACATCCAACCCAAAATTCAAAATGCCAAGATATATACACCAGCCCTTGTGAACTGTCATGAAAAGAGTCATGAAGTTCCAGCAGCTCCAGGGCCCCACCAACTCTGCAAAGATACAGCAGATTCATGCAGAAGTTTTTGTTACATTCTATGCCAAAATAACTCCTGCAACCTCTGCACAGCACAAAAGAGGCCTCCCATCTATGTGACATGAATTCAAGTAGGATCAGTCCACTAGCCTTTTGCATTATGACTGCACTAGCTTTTTACAACATGCAGGATATGTGGTCAAACCAGGAGATGGTGTTTCTATGAAAAAAACTTTATTTCTTGCTAAAATCAAATATCCTGTTCTGAATAAAATTGAATAAATCGTAAATTAAGTTATTAATTTCTTTTTCTGACCACTTAGCTTTTTTTTTGGTGGCTATTCATTCTCACACTGCTGGCCAACCTACTAAACAAATTGGCAAGCTGCAGAGCTGAAGCAGCTACTGATAGTGCTATCCTACTGAGAAGGTCTCATGTGACAAGCCCCGTCTTTCAGCTGTCTTCATACCGGTCTGTATTGCATGAATATATTCATTTTCTAAATTTTTTTCCTGTATTGATCACTTTTCTGCCTTGTTCTCACTTGAGAACATAGCTTTTTCTTTCAATCCACTGAAATCAGACTTGAGTGTAAGGATCCTTGCACTTAGGTAAACCATCTCAATAAATCACTGCCTAATACCTCAAGAGGAGAATCAGGTCTATTCCCCTGTAGCCTTGCTTAAACCCCAGCCTGATGTTTTGTTCCAAGACCTTACACCATCCTTTCTCTACACCCACACCAACTGGAAAATTAGCCTCTTCCCCAAGGATAGAGAAGGGCAATCTGAGCACATTGGGGTTCCAGCCATGACCTTTTTAGAAATTATAGGCCTTTCCTGTGTGACACAATGCCCTGGAGGGAGTATACAGCAAAAATTGCATGAACTGAACTTGCCTTGCAACCACCCCAGCCAAGTGATTGCTAAATGAAACTCAACAGCCACAGCAGATACTTATCTACAACCTGCAAACATAATCTGTCTGTGGTGAATCTGATGGTTGGTGTAGCTTTGGCGATGGGTATTAGGTTCAAGGTTGATGTGCACACCAAAAACTGGAAACACTCCGTTGTAAAACTGCCCCTTGAATACAACTCTGGTCATGTCCTCGTCACCTTCTGAGATTTCTCATTCATTACTTATGTTTGTCAATTTTGACTGTATCAAGCGTTTGTCTTCACATATAAAAATACAAATGAAAGAGTGTGTTATGCTGGAATCTGTACCTTCCCTCTGAAAACTTGTAATAGATTTCAAGCAGGAACTCCAAGGTGTATTATGTCCTTACACAGGAATACCTTGATCCAGCACAGAGTTAACACACTGAGGCGCTTAGGTGCATCCTAATTGGAATCACATAAACTTCATAAGACTTCAGTTGACTGGAGACCCAACACACAGTGAAGTCTGCTGAGAACTAAACAGAAAAAGAGCCAGTAGTGTGCCCATCCATACAGCCAAGAAGGCCAACATCATCCTGGCCGGTATCAGCAATAGTGTTGCCAGCAGAGCCAGGGCAGTGATTGTCCCCCTGCACTCGGCACTGGTGAGGCTGCACCTTAAATCCTGCGTTCAGTTCTGGGCCTCTCACTACAAGAGAGGTATTGAGGTGCTGGAGCTGGTCCAGAGAAGGGCAGCAAAGCTGGTGAAGGGCCTGGACCACAAGTGTGATGAGGAGCAGCTGAGGGAACTGTGGGTATTTAGTCTGAAGAAGGCTCAGGGGTGACTTTATTGCTCTCTATGCTACCTCAAAGGAGGAAGGAACAAGGAGGTAGCTAGTCTTTTTTCCAATGTAACAAGCAATAGGAAAGAGGAAATGGCCTCAAGCTGCACCAGGGGAGGTTTAGATTGGATATTAGGAAACATTTCTTCACCAAAAGGGTGCTCACGCTTTGAAACAGGTTGCCCAGGGAAGTTGTGGAATCACCATCCCTGAAAGTGTTTAGAAACCATGTAGATGAAGCCTTAAATGGCATGGTTTAGTGGTGGTCTTGGCAGTGTTGCGGTAAAGGCTGGACTTGATGATCTTAAAAGTCTTTTCCAACCTACTTGATTCTATGATTTTATGTCTTGAATGTTTTGCTCCCTGTTCCTTGGTAAAGGGACAGCACTCACCACTTTAAGTCCCTCCAAGCCCCAGAGTGCCATGGCAAACAGCCAGGATTGCAGTCTTTCCCACTCACATGCTCAGCCCTGTAAACCCCAAGAGAGTCAACTGGAACAACTCTCTGGGACAAAGATAATGCTGTTGCTATCCCTTATGCCCATACCACCAGCTTTTGGCAATCTCTACATTTTTCCCTTGCTCCTTATCCCTCAAGAATACAATTTAGCCCCCAGAAACTCAAACACAAGCTCTAAGAGTTGTTAAGCTAATTCAGCCAGAGAAAAGTTACAGTTGTTTTTCTTTGATGACATACAAGATTTGGTGACATACAAGATCTGATGAAGAAGAAAACAAAACAGTTTTAGGGCCTGATCCAACTCAGAGAGTGCTCCCATTGCATGCTGTTTGAAAAAGAATGTCAAGACACAGATCTTATGCTGTGTTCCAAGAGATTTCAAAGTTTCACAGAGGAACACCTGATGCCCATTTAATTCTAAACTGGGCACCCAAATCCATTATCTGTTCTGGAAGAACTCAGCATTAGATGACAGCACCAAAAGCAAACAATAAGCCACTACAGAGGGAACTGTCTATAGGAAAAGTACAAGAGTGCCTATATGTTCCAGATGGGGTCTTCAGCGTAAGAGTTAAAGATACACACAGCTCTGGAAGATCCATCACTGGTTTTCCATGCCGTCAGAGAGGAGCCCAAGGATATTTCTCGTACATCACGTGATGGCAAGGGAAATACCAAAAAAAGAGAAAAAGAATTTGCAGCTCCAATGCCCACATCATTAGATCTCAGAGATAAGGAAGGAAGCCTCCTGGGGGCTACTGACAAGCCAGAGAAAGTTAAAGGTCAGCTATCGCAAGCAGTTAATGCAAAAGAAGGAACAAAAAATCTCCAGACACAAGACCATCATTATGCTGCAGAAGTATCCAAACTATTGTGAAAAATAAGGAAAGAACAGCATGAATTGGTTAATTATGCAATAGAACATAAACTCCTACCATTCATCCCTAGTGTATGGTTAGGAAAAAGTATTACGCAAATTATGAAACATATTGCTAGTCCTGAGCTATTTTAAATTTTCTTCATTATTTCCTGAAATTAAATGCAAGCTAAGAAGTTCAGAAATATTTCTTAATAGGCTTTTGCCTCAGGAAAGGTCACTTGCTGCAGGAGAATTTTCCAATGGAGATGATCAATACCTTTAACCTGCAGCAATCTTTCAACCATCAGATTCTCTGCATCAGCAAATTGACCATAGACAGCTTATTACACTGCAGACGAAAAACACTTTAAGTCCTAAAGATACTTGAAGCAAGCAATCCCTATCCTAAAGCAAGTAATCCCCATTCCTACAGTCAGTTCAGATATCATGTTCAATATAGCGATTATAAAGCTGAGTAATTTTGTCTTATATCTTTTCTCAGATGCATCCCCCGGAGGCCTCAAGTATGGGCATTTCAGGTCTGCAGGCAGGAACAGAGGCCTGTGCGTCTCTACATTTTTGTGGTGAGCTGTTAAAGAAATTGTGACCCCAAGATCTGAAACACGATTATGTACTCTTAAAGAAGTACTAAAAGGCTATACAGCGTGATCCCTAGAAGGAGAAAGGAAGGCATACAGCAAATCCCAATTTCAAATTTCTTCCAAAAGACACTGTCACTCAAAACCCTGGCACATGGTGATCAGCTAATGTTCGTCATGGATAAAAGATCTTGTAACAGTTTCTCTCGCTCTGGGACCACAAGCATCATCAAAAGAGCCTAAACACTTTGCTATGCCTCATTTTCCTCCCTTGGGTCTTTCATCTGCCAAACCCTGCAGGAGACACATTGAGGTCCACAGCACTACACAGCTGAGGATCTTGGCCAATTGGTATTTCTAGAAGAGCAATCACAGCCATATTCAATGTGCACTCTTGCACTGCTCAGAAAGGGCACAACTCATTGCCAAACACAGCCATGGCAACTTCTTACCAATAACTAACTGATGTTGTTTTGGAAGGACCTGGTTTTGAAGAGGAGAATCAAACTCCTGAAACCCAGCTCAAGCCCGCTCATGGAGCGGTTTGATAAGAAGCTGGGTGTCTGGTGTCTGGATTTGTGCTCAAGTAACACTGGCCCTCATGGAGGCTGAAAACTCTTTCATTATGTGTGTGGGATGAGAAAGTCTAGAAAGCAGGACCCTGCTCTCAGGAGGCGCCTCTGAGTTCCAGTGTCGCACAACTGGCAGCATCCGGAACACCTCAGGCAGACGCCGGTGCTTGCTAATGGGGTATAAATAGAAGAAAGGAGCTCTGGGATTCATTGACTAAATGTGCAAGGAAACACGAGGCCACTGTGTCTATGGCATGTTCCCACCAGCTTATTAGTCTGTCTCCTCGTTAATGAAGAGATATCCGTTGGCTGCTAATCCAATAGTCACACAGCCTTTCAAGGACACACACAATGTTAGAACAATTTGTCATTTCACGCCCTCTTGTGCTCCTGGGTGGTTTGTTTAGCTTTCAGACCCCAAGGGAGGTCCTAAGGAGCATCATATCCTGGACACACCCTCCCCCTCCTGCTGGAGCCCTGCAGAGACCTAGAAACAAGGGGGGTTTTGACCCTGACACTTGCTGACAAGCCCTCTCATTCCCTCTGAATGCCCAAGCTACAGAGAAATGCCAACATGCCTCTCCAGCCCTGCCATCCTTCTGAGGCTTAGCATTGCCACTTCCTCCACTGTGTCCCTCCTTTTCCAGAGACTATCATGCTGCACCTATGAGTGTGACAGCATCCAAAATCTCCTAAAAGCTTCTGAACTGGTGACCCATTTTGGTACTAAATCCTAGGCTTTGTTTGTTCTGAGTTTCAGGAAAGGCAACACAGTGTCATTTTCTTAAAAAAAAAAAAAAAAAAAAAAAAAAAAGGGTGTTTATATATCATTCGGAATGATCCTTCTTTGAAGTCAAGACACACAGGTATGTGCAGTGTGAGCAAGTGTGGAGTCATATTTTCTTCCTTTTCTTTGTTCTCCTTCCCATACCATAGTCAACAAAACCAACATGGGTGTTGCAACAGAGACTGAAAAGCTCCTAGAAACTGTACACCTGGGGGCGAGTGGCCCACTGTGGGGACCAGAACCTCCATGTTCACCAGTCCTCCATGCTCAGGCAGCTGAGCTGTTCTCAGCTCTTAGCTACCACTGCAATGCTGCAGGCTGCTTCAGGGCTAATTTGGTCCCAGTGAGTGAATACCATGGCAGTGATGATATACCCTGCAAGACAAAAAGCAGAGACGAGGAAGGGCTTTCTACCGCAGAGCAGGGCCCCAGACAAGTCTGAGGAGGAGCCAGTATGTGTTCTGAGCTGCTGCTGCCTCTGGAGGATGGTCTCAGTTGAAAGAACAGGACAATCCAGATCAGCCTGACCAGTGAAATTAGCAGCCAAGGCTGTCATGGCCACAGATGGAGAACTAGGACTTCCCAACTGCAGAAAAACAGAAAGCAGAGGAACCTTTTCAAACAGAACAGAACAAAACAAAATTGCATTGCTGAAGCATGGACTGCCTTCTTGGCTGTCAATTCCTTGATTGCACAACTGAAAGGGAGGTGTATGTAACTCCTTATTGTCAAAGAGGACAAGCCGTACTTTCACTGGTTTATTTTCTACCATAGAATCCCATGTTCTCTTTTCCCCGTCTTACGCAAGTCCATTCTGGCTGAGGGTCTCTAGGCATGACATAGAATATGCAGGTAATGAGCTGACTATAAGCCCAAGAGGCTAATTCCCCCACACCTCTACCAGTGTTAGAGAACAACACTATTTTCCCATTGACATGTGAATATGCAAGAAACAGTCTATACTGCATAACAAAGGGGCCATCTACCAAAGCTCTGCCTTGCAGTCAAGAGTCCATGAACCCTATGGGCCCACAGGTGACATACCAGGTCTGCCTAATGTGGGTGCAGGGTTTGGACACTCCAGAAATGTCTAAAATGGTGCTGGTTACATGTGTTTAGGACCCTGAATCACTCTCAGATTTTCTGTCAGAGTCCACAGCCAGAGCTCATAAAGTCACTACGTGCGAAGACAATCTCATTGCACCCAGGAGAATATCCCACAGCTTGACATACGTCACTTTACACAAATAATAGACTCCAGTGCTTTTCTGCAATTTAAAAATAAATCATGGAAGTATACTCTAAGTAGGCTCTATAGAATTTATATACAATGGAATCAAAAGTCTTTTAATTCACTGTGAACATCATCTGATGCTAATTATATTTCTCATTCAGGAGTCTTCAGTTTGGGACAAAGGAATATTATGATACAAGCTGAAAGGTATTTAATAATGGTCATCTGATAAGGAAATGTATTCTGCAGACTTTGCTCTTGCTGCACAGCTGGTGTTCAAAGACCAAAATCATTAGCTTTGGTCAGCAGTTTGAGGCATCAGGTAGAATGTAGGACCTTTCAAGTAGAGGTGAAGTGCCTAAGTCACTGCCTGTGCCCTGAGGTCTTGCTGGTGCCTCAGGTTCCCATGCCAGATGAGCCACATTCCTACTCCATCAAAGTCTATGGTGATGTCTCAGTGGTGTAGATCAAGGATTGCAGCTCCACAGGAGAGACCGTATAGGGTCTGGTCTATTAGCACTCTTGAAAGAGCAGATGTGTACTTCCACAAGCTTTTCCTAATTGCAAGATAGGGACAGCACATGGTAGGAGAAGATCACTGCAGGGCTAAGAGTAGCCTGTTTGCCTTTGACACAGGCAGCTTGCATGGTACCTCACATGCATCCCATATTTATGTCAGATGCCATGCATACCTTTGAAAATAGTGGTCTAGCTACAGTGCCAAAACGGCAGAGTCATCCTGGGTACTGGAGCTGCAGCACTGACCTGCAGCATATCATCTTGACCACAAGAAGTAGACTGACCTATGAAGGGCAAAAAATGGGCTTAAACCAGTTCATAAAACTTTCACCATGCTCCACAGCTCCACTGCTGTGCAGTGGTCCAGGGCTGACTTGGGCCTCGTTCTCCTTCAGAGAGCTGCCCAGTGTTTTTTGTGCAGTCTGCCTTCTGCAAGTAGCATCCCTCCAGAGGAAGCAGGTGAATCATGCAGTCTCTCATCATTGTGTTCAAAGCATACCACATTAGCTTTGTCAGTGGGAAACCCTGTCCCATTGATCTGGGATGTGATGATACAGACATGGTTG
This sequence comes from Neopsephotus bourkii, assembly GCF_033783945.1. NCBI lineage: Eukaryota > Metazoa > Chordata > Aves > Psittaciformes > Psittacidae > Neopsephotus > Neopsephotus bourkii. Next base: position 188,949 of record NW_026900735.1, read on the forward strand.
GATAAAAAGTTGTACTTGAACTTCCACTTCCCTGAGTCACAATGAGCAGCATGGTGGCTGCTAGCCTCTTTCTTGTCCAGGGTGGCCTTGGGCATGTCAGTTTATTCTTTCTGTTTCTGTAATCCCCTCGTGAGTGGACCAAGGATATGTCTTCTGCTCCTGAGTCTAATCTAAGGGTGTCGGGTGCTGCGAGAGTCCTCCAGGAGACTCCTTGCCCTCCCTGAGGTTTTCCCTTGAGTCATGTGTGTGTTTGTGTATTTTTTCTTGGATGCAGGACAACATTCTGGAAGTTTACCACTTAGACTTCCAGTTGCCTTTGTACTGTTTGCCTTTCTCCTCATACACCCCTCCTCTCCCAGTAGCCTGTAGACAGTCATCTCCTGTGATGACACCATAGCCATCCTTAGTCCTCCAATTTCCCTTTCCTGGAGTGCTGATTCTCAGCAAAGTTGCATTTGCAGTGCCAAACCCAGGAACTTTCAACATCCACTTGGAAAACTCTCCCCAGTCTTTTTATGATAGAGAAATGGTGTCCCTGTGCTTTATTTCCAGGACAGGAAATGGCTATCCATTGGGAAGAGCAATGGCACGGCCACATCTTTGACAGCCTGTGCCATGGAGTGACACAATGTGATTGAAATCACAGTTGCAACCCAGTGTAAGATGGTGTTGTAATTGCCAGTGGCCCAGGTCCATCAAGCAGACTGCATTAGCACAACACTGTAGAAATGAACAAGCTCATGGACTGCAGTTCTTTAATATCACAGGTAACCACACCATGCCACCCTGCTCACAAATTTATCATGTTACAGCATGAAACTACCTAGTTTTTCTGCCCCTGAAATTCCAGCAGGGAAGTGCTCACACAGCTGCATTCCTCTGGTGGTTGGAAACCAGACTAATTTCCAGCCTAAATTTAGACACTAGATTTGGATCTTGTTGTATTGGGAAAGGTTGTGAGACTTTCCAGAGGGGACCTTTGAAGACAAGGCCCAATGTTTTGCTTAACTTTCAGGGATTTAAGAGAGTAAGCAATGCCACCTACTGGCATCAAAACAGAAGATTTAATTACTGCAATAGGTTGGTGTGATGGAAAGATGACAGAGGTGAAGACTGTCACTGTTCTTCAGGTGGTCTTTTTCAGCTGAAAGTGAGCTAGAGGTAAAGAGATTTCCTCTCACATGTGTTAGTCGGGTAAGCTCTATAGGAAACGTTTAGCAGCTGACTCTCTTGCTTTCACCATTTGAGAATGAACAGTGAGGAAAGCAGCAACTAGACATAGTGTTGATGTGCATCCTGCATGACAGGGCAGACCCTGTACTTCCCCAGCTGACTATGCAGTGATTAGGTGAAATTAAACCCATGCCCAGCAATAGTTGTGGGTGAGGGCAAACTGGATATAGGAAAACCCTCTGAGGAAAGCAAGAATATAATGCAGCTAGGGACTGAAAGATCAGGACTTCATTTCAGAAGAACTCATAAATGGAAATTTAAGGCTATGCCTCAAAAACTGAATGGCTTGGTGGATAGGCAGCTGGGGAATTCCACTCTCATAATAGCACATAGATGCAGAAACATTTGCAAACCATAGGCTTAAAACACATGAAGAGGAATAATAAACCCTGTAACTAAACTAGGGAAGTCCCTAATACAGGATATTCTTAAGGTGACTATCACTGCTTGCATTGGTTCTCCCGTCCCGTCTCCAGAGGTTGTGTGCATTGAGGTGAGCATTTAAACAAGGGTTAATGCACCAGTGGAGAACATTTCCAGGGTGTTTATTATTTCCTAGTTCGAAGGAGGATACCAGAACTGTCACTGCACCAAAAGCCCTTGCAAGGTAGACCCCCTGCAATTTCTTCAGCAGCCACAAGCCTGTGTTTCCCTGACCCTGTAAGGGGTAGCTGGGACCAGTTTGTCAGCCCCTGTTCTTCTTAGCACAGGCTTTGCCCCAGGTGGCCACTCCAGATCCAGCCCTGTGTCCCTGGTTGCACCCAACAATGGCTTTCCTCTTGGTCTGCCAAGGTATCCTTTCCCTTTCTCCTTCATGGCTCAGGGCAGGGATAGTAGAGATGTAGCAGAGACATACATTAACTAAGTACATGGGCATAGGACTCAGGATGGGTCCTGCTGAAGGTGCTGGCAGCTACACTTGCTGAATGATATAAAGTTTAGTGCCTCTGCTGTGCTCCTGGGCTTCTCTGGACAAGTGCTGGAGGAGAGAAATAGCAGAAGTGTAGCACAGCCCAGCGCTGGCCTTGTAGTCTCCAGGAATCTCCAACAGAGCCAGAAGCCCCCGGAGTTTTCTTACAGCTACAGTATTCTTACACCATCCTCTGCAGCACTTGCTCCCTGTCAGACATAAGGCTCATCAGTCCGTGGGTCTTGGCCAGCTCCTACATTCCTACTTCTCACTTCTGGCAACATGGCTGAGTAAAAGCGTGCAGAAACCTAGCCAGTTTTTAAGAGTGTCAGGTCTAGAAAGGTGGCTTCTTCCTTGTTTCCCATCTCCTCTCTGTCTCCTTCATTCACCGTCATCACAAGCAGGGCTTTCAGTGGATGGGTTAAAAGAAGGGTTATTCATGCTGTCCGGCCGTATCTTCTGTCTTCCCCTGGCTTACACAGAGGCAGGCAGCACCACAGAGCTTGCAAACACCTGAGGCAGCTGGAGACAGACAGGGTAAGGGGCTGCAGTGACCCAGGGGCTGCATCCAGGCTGTGCAAAGGTGAGCACAGAGCTGAGCAGTGCCTGTCAGCTACCAAAAGGACCAGCCTGCATTTGCCTCTCTCAGTCCGAGGCTGGTCAGCACTGGCCACAGCATGCTGGAATGCCTTACTCCCAAGGAGCCCTTTGCTTGGCCTTCCAGCACCTCCAGGTCCCATTGCTTTCCCTTCCAGCAGAGCGACATTGCCTGAAACAACTGGATTAAAGCAGCAGTGTGTACGTCTGACTGCAAGTGTCTCTTCCTGACTCCTTCCCTGCAAAGTTACTGGTGGAATTAGACACCAGTGGTTCAGTTACAGGTCTTCCCCTTACACTGCCCTGGGTGTGGATACACAGCTGGATCCTGCCCTGGGCTTCTCCATGATTTTTCTGCCTGTCCCTAATAAGAGAAATCAGTATCTGAGTTGTGAAGTAAAAATGGTCCCCAAGAGCAACAGAGAAGTATTGAGAGTCCCCAGTAACTATAAACACAGAGCACAATAGGCGAGGTCACATCACTTTACACAATGAAGTGTCTTCAAATTGTACCATCACTACTATTTAATAAGCTGAACACTCAATTAAATGCATACAGATAATACATATAGTTTGTTGATGCTGAACTCCCTGTCCAGCTCTTACTAATATTTCCAAAACCAGACAACGCACAAGTTAATAAATTAGAAGAGATTCCAACTAATTGCTGTTTAAAAGGCTGAGATTGAATATGTCTCTATAGATGCATTCACCCTCTTCCCCCCAACCTGTTTCTGAAATAATGAGTTGCAAAGGGAAAAAAAAGAAGAATAATAAACCAAACAAAACACCATAAAATATGAAAGAGTACAGGTCACGGCTTTGCTAAGATTGTTATATTTCACAATAGTCCTTGTTCAAAATGCATTTAGTCAGAGGCTCTTCACAGGCATAGCTTTGGCCTCGGATAAAATTGCATTGAAGCCAAAGGAGTTAAAGTAATTCAAAATCAGTGCAGTCAAAGCATTGTAATAAAATATTTTCTCCAAGATAGAAAATTGATTTAGGAAGTGGTTTTGGAAGAGACTGGTTCATTTTCCTTCTCTGCTACATTATTTTCTGCATGATCTAACACTCATATACATAACAGTATGTCTGCCTTGTAACGTAGTTGTTTTAATGCAGCTTGGTAGTGCAAACTGAACCATGCCCAGATGAAACATGAATGTACTGCTCCATTTTAAGTGCAGTAACACCTTTCCAAAAGATGGACTTGACATCTGACTACAGTAATGTCTTAAGTCACCTAGACCTAAACTAAATCCATATAACACAGAGATCTCTGGTTAACAAGGTGTTTGCATGTTGAGAGTGTGAAAACTAAGGTAGTAAGTGCAGTGCTGGAGGAGCCTCAGACCAAGACCTCCATGGGCAATGGAGACAGCATTACATTTGAGACAGAGCTGAAAGCTCTCCATGGATGAAGGAGGAAGAGGAGCAGAAAGACACCCCAAATTTTTTACAGCCCAGGTAGCAACCCAGCAGGGCTGCTAACCCAGCAGGGCTGCTAACCCAGGAGGGCTGCTAACCCAGGAGGGCTGCTAACCCAGCAGGGCTGCTAACCCAGGAGGGCTGCTAACCCAGCGGGGCTGCTAACCCAGGAGGGCTGCTAACCCAGCAGGGCTGTTAACCCAGCAGGGCTGCTAACCCAGGAGGGCTGCTAACCCAGCAGGGCTGTTAACCCAGGAGGGCTGCTAACCTAGCAGGGCTGCTAACCCAGCAGGGCTGTCGCTCACCTCAGCTGAGCAGAGCCCTCCACTCAAAGTCACCACACAGGTCCTGGGGCGATCTACTTGCCACACACCCATCCCCAAGGCAGGCAGTGACTTTAGCCACAAGCTGCACACATTTAAGCACGGTCTGCTTCATTACTGCATTATGGGGATTAAAACCCAGGACACTGCCAGATATTACATGCGCCGAGCTGTTGTACTCACAGGCTACTAAAGCTATTCACCTCTGAGGCTTTCTAATACACTGCCTTGTTGGGTTGATGCTTATGAGTGTTGAGCTGTTGGCACACTGAGCACAGCACTGACTACAGTTGCCTGCAGTCCTACCCAGTTCAGGAACTCGCTGCTCATCTGGCAACACCTGGTTAATTCCAGGAGGGAGATGGCACTAGCTGAAAGCTATCCAGGGGTAAGTTGCCCACAGGGAGACTGAAAATCATGCATGCAGACATCTCTCCAGGCACAACAGGAAGGATGCCTCTCATTCAGCCTGTACAAATCATTCATGGTTTAACCATGTAATTTTTCATGGGTGTGGGAGGTTTTGGTTATGATGCCAGAACAAGATCTCCATACCTCAGTTCTCTGAGGGAAACAGCTAACAACTTGTTCAACACAATGCCAGCAGAAATAACATCACCACCTATTTTCACAGCAGAGGGCAAAAAGCAGCTCAAGAAGATTAAAGCCCAACAGGTCATTCATCCTGAGCAAATTCATCCAGGGACCACCATGTAGCCCAGAAAAAAATGCAGTGCTGTGTTCTGGCTGCCAGCACCAGGTATTGTGAGCAGTGCCTCCACAAAGTCTCTGCAGGGAGGCAAGGGGCAGGACCAGAGGTGCAAGAGACTGTGGTTCTGCACTCTATGTGGAGGAAACCAAGGTGTAATACGTGTCTGAGTACACTGTCCTATAATGGTACATGAAACGCCTGTGAGTAGGGACATGAGAAAATGAGAATGCGCATTTGAGAATGCGCATTTGAGGCTACAATCAGAGCAGATGCCCAGTGCTTAGAGAATTGGAGAGCTCAATCTGTTTAGCTCTTCACAAAGTAACTAAATAGGCCATCATTATAGTGTAAAAGCATCTCTGCAGGTGAGAAAATTCTGGACCCTGAAAAGCTGTTTAATCAAGAAAAGAAACATACAATGGGAACCAATGCTGGAAATTGAAGTCAGAACTTTACAGTGAGCTTATAAATATTTGTAAGATTAACCATTTGGTAAAAGGTATCAAGCACAGCATCATTAGACCCGTTCTGGGAGGACAAAGCTGGGCTCATCCATTGTGCTGACATGTTCACTACTGAGGCAATGCAGGGAAGTTTCCACCCGTAATGCAAGGCTAAATGGTATAATAGCCCCTCCATTGTACCTTTCTCAACTTTTATTTCCTTCACATTATGTCCCGTGGGAGGAGAATGAGGGTAGGCTGTTTGCTACCACCATTACTAGCAAGCCTCTTCCACCATCTCTGCCCACTAGAGGACTTTTCAGTTTACCATTCAGTTTACCATTTTACCTCCCTCAGGAGAATTTTTGGTCTTATGTTCACTCCTCCTTTTTTAAAGGAAAAAAACATCTCCTGGAGCCCTGGAATTTTAGCCCGACTTTTTTCCTCATGGCTCTTGCCATGCTTTCCACAATTCTGCTCTTAGGAGAGCAAACCTCGATTCCCAGTTCAGCCCTACAGTGTGAGAAAAGGACACCTTCAGCTAATTTGCATCTGAGTGAGCATTTGTCAGAGTAAAGAATAAAGGTCTTGCTGTGCAAAATGGCTCCTGTGGCAGTACTAATCAATACTTGCTTGATGGATTGCCTGCCAGGAGTCTCAGGCATATCATTTCGGCTGCTAGACTTTCTGCTTGCTCACTGCTTAGCAAAATAAATAGAGATGAATCACGGTATTTAACATGAAACTCCAACTCAGAATCAAAGCTGTTTAAAATGCGCCGTGATTTGCCCCACTCCATCCTACCTTTCCCTCTGCTCAGGAAGAATATCAAGTCCTGGCTCTTCTGGAAACAGGCACAAGGCTTGAATGATAACCATTAACCAAGGACTGCCCTTTCTTCTGCATCCAGTGATTGCATTCCCAACACAGTGCTCCACTCCTCATTGCCCCCTGAAGCAGGAGCCAGTTGGAGTAGAAAGAATTGAGATGTATGCCTGCATGGTTGATGGGAGGGTGATATTTTACATATGCCTTTCTTAGCTGCTGTGATGCAACTCACAAACTGTTCCCTCTGCTCCTGCGCCTATTGTGCTACTGATCCATGAGAAAGCTCCCACCACTGAAACTATCCCTACCTGCAACTGCACCAGATTTGATACTACAAGAAGAAACAAAAAGCCAGGTTTTCCAGAAGTACTTGATGTCTCAGTAATAATGAATTTGAGCTTGGCTCTCCAGAAATTCATATTTCTATTCAGAAACGGATTTGGGTTGCTGATATTTTTCATCTGGCTTTTAAATGGATAAAACTTCTCTTGAAATCCTATGCACCTACAGCCCATTAATAGCCTTGGAAAGGGTGAATAAACACAGCGGCAACTTTTTTTGGCCAAAGAGGAACATCAAGTTCCACCTGGTAAGTTCTGCCCCCTCTTTTACCTTGCCAACCCCATCACCACCCTGCAGCACAACTCAGACAGAGGCAGGAAGCTTGAAGCAATGTGAGATCCGTATTGGGCTCTGAGTAATTGGGCACGATTTGCTGATACTGACCTCAAGGCCAAGGCCTTGGCAAGAGATGGAGATACTGGTGTGTCTCCTATGCATCCTCTGGTTGCCTTTGCTCACACACTTTGTGAGTCCCTTCTGTTGCCCACTCTCTTGTTCCCTGACAGCCAGGAACACTTTCCAGGCTCCTACAAGACAGACTTCTTCACAGTACCAAGTTCCAGCTCGTCTCCACTTCTGCACCTTTCAGCCCATTTTGCCCTTTGAACCCTCCTACAGCAGAGTTCCCTTGCCTCTCTCACAGGGCACCACTGTCCCTTGGGCTGTGACGGGATTTTTTCATGCTCGCAGCTCTACTCTGACACACTGGGATAAGGGTGGGTCTCCTGCCTTTCTCCTCCCTTCCCAGGGTTGTCTATGGCTGCAGCCACCCATCCCTCATCCCTGTTGTGCCAGACAGATCCATGTGGTTGCTCAGACAGGACGTAAGCTTGTCCTCTGCCTCTGGGGAGCATTGCTCACTGCTGCTGTGACACCCCTGACTTCTTCAGCAGCTCCAGAAAGGCAGGCACATGGCAGAACTCTTGCTATGCTCTGGGCATGGTGCAGGTCATGGACCCCTTTCCTGCTGGCCAGCTGAGAATAGGGATGGTTTCCCAACAGCCCTGTATGCAGCTCAGGGCAGCAGAGAGGGAGAGCTAACAGGGAGCAATCTGGGGACTGAGAGCTGAAGAATCAAGAAGGATAAATAAACTGGGTTCAGATGAGACCAGACAACATCCTGGCAAGAGAGCATTGCAGCTGTGCACCAATAGAGAGCGTCCAGGTAGACAGGAAAGCCAGCAGGCAATGGTGAGGAGTGTGGCACCAAAGAGGTGCATTGCTCAGGGTTTCAGAGCAGGGCAGTGCATGACGGCATGCTGTAGGGCAGCAGTAACACTCCAGTCCTGGATGTTCTCACGGACATGCATGCACAGAGCTGGGGGCAGTGGCACTTTGGAAAGAGTCACAGAGGAAATCTGACTTGGAATACTTGGTGGATTTCACACATAGCTGAGCTTCACGCAGGAGCAAGGGGGGCTTTCAGGTCAAAGCTCTCCCTCTGCACCCCCACCTTGCCACCCTCCACTTTCAAGGAAGGCAGTCTAAGGACACACGTAGAAAGCCAACAGATGCATAGCACTAGGAGAGGTTAGAAGAACTCACTTTCATCCTGTTGGGAGTTCTCGTGTTCTTTTTGACTATGACACAAATACCTTACAGCTACACGGCACATGCTGGGGATATCTCACAGCAAGCATAGAACCTTTTGGCAAGTAAAAAGAGTTTCCTCAGGCACAAGGTGGATCCCTTGAAATCTTTCCATCAGGGTTTTCCTAGCTCGAAGTGACGTTTTCTGGAGCACACTGTACAAAAGGTGGACTCATCACACTAAAGCGCACAGTGAAGTCAGGGAACTCATCTGGTGTAATGACAGCTTAGTGCCGGCAGTAATAACACCATCCAAAACTTTTAGCACATTATCAACAAGGTTATTTCTAAGGCCTTAAAATCCAGGCCTAATTCTTATTATCATTTTCCAAGGAAAAATCTTGCACTTAGAGTAGTTTCTTACAGTTTTGGTGAATCCTTCAGTTTTCACCCTCCTCTTTAGCTTTGTTGTAATCTGTCATATCCATGTTTAATAATTTCTGTGTTAGCGAATTCTTTAAATTATATATAAAGAATTAAAAAACAATCAGAGAAGAACTTGAATATTTCATATTCAAACTAAATGTTTTATGATTGCTTACAGAGTGAAAATAAGGAGACTTGGCCAATGCTCTATAATTTATGCTGTGCTTAAGCACAAAAACCAGGGCTAATGGTTAGATCTGTTTGAAGTTATGCTTTCCATTTCTTACACAGCAGGATGGAAGCCACTGCCACGGCAGAACTAACCTCCACCCTCAATCCAAGCAGCCCATTTTTTGTTTACTATACATACCACATCTTTAAAAACAACTAACAGTAAGGGCATTCTGACCACGGACAAATGGCCACAGTGTGCCTGTTGCTTTGCCTTTGTTTGTCTGACTTTCCTAACCATTTTGCCTCCTAATTTTCATGCTCTCCTGCCAGCAAGCCAGTGCGTCCTGACCCCAATGGTATTTAATGGCAAAAAAGGGCAATAAACCTCTTATTTCTGAATTTCAGTTTGGGTATAAAGTTTTGGGTCAAAGCCACAGTCTGGAGGTGTGGGAAGCTTACATATTGCTTAGCATAGCGGTACTCTGAACCCAGGTAATTACTGTAGCCCAAGTGACTACTACTGCATCTGTCCAGTTCTACTGCTTGGTCTGAAACTGGGGTTCTGCACTTTGCTAAGAGAGCAGCACGTACATTAGTGATGTTAGTTGTAATTGCAGAAATCCAGCCAGTTGTGAAGTTTCCTCTAATGGCAATTCAGAACTAAACAAGCTGAGAGCAAGAATGAAGGATAAGACCAAGAAGGGATGATCTTCATAAAGGAGGTGAAGCTGTCAAAATATGCAAGCAGTTAAAATAGGAGTGATGACATAAAATGGTAGACTGTTTTTTCTGGGAAGGGAAATTCACCTTCCATATGTGCTCACAGATTCCTGGCTGACCAAATTATTTAGGACTTATGTGCTTCATTTCCCACCTAGAGGGCAGGGAAAGGATACGATAAGATGTGGTCAGTTAGTACAATGATGAAAGCACTGAGTGGCACAGATAAGCAAGGGATGACATACTCCAATGGGACAATGCTACAAGTAATACCAACAGCCAAAAAATTTTAGTGTGCTTTCATACCCATCAATGCCCAAAGAGGGATAACTGCAGGGGCATTTCACCATTCAAGGTGGGGCAGTGTAAGGACCACAGAAATTCACCATGCTTCAAGGCATGGCAGCAGAGGAAATGTGGAGTAAGAATTGTAGCTCAACAGGAGGTTGGACAAGGAGGGGCATCTGGTTTTAATGTTCGTTTGGTTTGGTTGTTCTGGGTTTGTTTTTTTTTTTCCCTTCTCATTTTAATGTTATTTGGCAAAATCAGGGTTCCCAGGAGTGGAATGAAAAAACTGAAAATCCCATTAAATGGGGTGGATTTGATTTTCTTCGTTTTTTTTTTTTTTTTAAGCTATGTAGATGCGACAGATCACAGCAAATTTACAAGGGAAGTTTTCTAGGTTTGGCACCCCAGTGAATCTAAAATTTGTTGCCTGCAAAGCTCAGTTCTCAGCTGGTGAAAGTCAGTAAATGTCCCCTGTCACTAGCACCTGAGTGATCTTTCCTTGACATTTGGAGATGGAGCCTGTTGCTTCCTCCATGGCTTCAGCATCCAGAATTTTTGAAGTCAAACTCCTTAATGCTTGAATCAAGTGGACATTTAAATCCCTCAAATTCCAGGAATCAGCCTTTGTGAGTCAGAGGAAAAAGACTTTTCCTTTGATCAAATTTGTGACTCAAAGCCAAGTACACATTCGAACAAGTTAAACTGTCCCCAGGGCTCATAAAACACCTTGCCAGGCCTTTTGTGTTTTGCATTAAAGTCATGCCAGTCTCTGAAAGCCAAGCAGTTTGCAAATCAGAAGGATTAATATTTATTACTATTGAAAGTACATGGCTGAAGCCTCTGCCCTGGAGAGTTGGCAGTTTAAATAGCATAGGCAGAGCTGGCATGCACACACACTGCCCTGACCTGCTCCTGGGGAAGCTGCTGGTGAAACCTCCCTGGCTCCTGGGCACAAAGGCAGATCACAGTGGGGGTGTGCTGGAGCTGGCACCTCAGCCTCCAGGTAGCCCCTACCTGCAGGACCAGACCCTCCTCTGTAATCATGAGATGCTTAGCCCTATTCTGCATGGTTGGTCAGCATGTGTGAGCCTCTGCAGAGCTTCTGCAGCTCCTAACACTTGGCAAGGAGGCCCCATCAGTCAGACTGCACACTGAGCTAAACACGAAGACATCTGATGAATCACAAGTGCGGCAAGAGCCCAGAGGGCTGCAAAACACCTCTAGGGACTTGTTGGTGCCAGATCTCTTAGAAAGTTCAAGAGGAATTAGCTGAAGATGTGAATCAAACTGCCGTGGGATTTAAAAAAAACAGGGATTCAGCTTGCATGTTCAGATTCAAAAACAGGATTCAGTTTGCCTTGCTCTGGAAGCTAGGCTGCAGGGAGGCCACCCTGCCTCTGGGCAGAGATGCCCACACATGTTCAGTGCAGCTCACCCATTTTAAAGCAGAGTTACATCACTGGAGGTGTAGCTATCCAGTCAAACCCTTTGTGGTGGCATCACCTCTGATGTGGAAGCCGAACAACCTTGAGTCTCAGTGTTGCTTAGTCATTATGTTCCTGAAAATCCCAATGCATGCTGTGATTCCAAAGACTGGTCAACCAACCTTCCTGCATGTGTGCTGACAGCCCTAAGACAATAGTAAGGACCAAATTAAGAGTGAGTGAACAAGCAAGTCAGTATAAACCAGGGGTGTGCACCGCAACAGGCAGACAGTCTGGCAATGATGCAATGGTCCCCAGTCTTCACATGCCAGGCAGTAGCAATGCTACAGCTGTGAGGTTGGAGCAGCAGAGACTATAAAGTTGATGTCTCAAACTCCAGCTCCAGGGCTGTGCTGTCAGCCAGAGGGAGCCCAGTGCCTCAGGGTGGAGAAGGGCAGCACCTCCCACTGAAGCAAAGCCATGCTCCTCAGAGAAGCACCCAGGGAGGCTCAAGCTGGACCTGGAGCATGTGTTTTGCTGGCAGATGGGCCCCTTGCAGAAGAGGGTTTCCCACCTGCCTGCAAAAATTCCCCCTTGTGTTACAGTAGTTCAGCATTTTCAGGCTTCACTCAGGGGTTACCTGCTCACCTGCAGGTGAGCAAGCAGCCAGGGGTTACATACTGTGAGCAGCAGCCTCCCACAGCTGGAGCTTCAGGCCCCAGAACAGCCCCAGTGAAGGATGGTCAGAAAACTAGCCTACAAGGAGTCTGGAGAGAAAAAGCAAGCAAAACAAAGCTCTCCAAGGTTTCAGTGTTCTTGGTCCCCATCATCTGCCTACATTTTGCCCACACATGGTTTAATCAGCGTGCTGGGGAGCCTGGCTCCCTGCCAACAGGAATGCGGATGCTGACAATTTGTCTAAAGTGCAGTCAGAAACTGCAGCTAAACAGAAAGAGCACTTCTGGGTTTTTTTGTTTTTCTTTTTTGTTGGGGTTTTAGGGTTTTTTGTGTGTGTGTGTGTGTGTCTGTGTGTGTATGGGCTTCTTTCCCCTCTAAACAATTACAGTCTCTAACTGCCTCCCACACCTCAGTTGCCTGAGAAACGCAGCGTGGGTAATATGGCTGTGGTAAAAGGGACTCAGGTTTTACACCATGCTTCCTGTCACTGGCTGGCTGCAAGGCCCCTTAAGAACTGCCCCAGCAGGATCTTTTACCCAGACATGGAGAGTATTCTCACCCCAGGCACAGCCTGCTGTAAGTTTCTGCTGTGGTGAGCATCTCTTTGGGAGAAGCCAGCGGTTCCGTAATTGGTGTCTTTATTACTCTGGTAATTATGCTGATAATGTGTCTGGCCAACTCAGTCTTAGCACAGCTCAGCCCCAGATGGGACAGGATGGGATGGGAAAGGAAGAGGTGTGCACCAAGAGCTGGGTATCACACATGCACCTCTGGCTTGACAGGAACATCCTCCACACCCACCCTCACAGCAGCAGCTGTGTGATCACCTTGATCAAGACCACTTCTTCCCAAATGACAGGGCATGTATCTGTGCTGGAGATTGCACCCACACGTGACCAGAGACAGGTGTCTTGGTTAGCAAGTCCTGGGTGGAATAACCCTGAAAGGGAAAGTGTGTTTTTATCACACTGGACGTCTGGGCAGAGAGGGAAAGGTTGCTCAAGCTGACTACAAATATTTAAAAAGATGACAAACCATCTCTATTGCACACTTCTGAGCTCAGCACCAAAAGGTGAGATGGATCAGAAAGATTATTTCTGGCTGACAAAAGACATTTTCTTGGGGTGGGAAGAGAACAACTACCCACCCCCTCAAACTCACATACTTTGAACAGTCTCTGTATAGGGGTAAGGAGAAAGCAGAGTCCAGCTTGGCTGGGCAGAAGGGAAGGAGAAATGTGGCATCCTGCCCTTATCCAGCAAAGCCGCTCCCCATTCAGCAGACAGTTCACACAGACCCAGGGATGCTGCTGCCTTCCAGGCTCAGGAAGGAGTATTTTTCTTGGCTAACAGAGAAGTCTTCTCTGAAGGCCAGCACACAGCACACTCTCCTGACCCCATGGCAGCCCTGACAGTGTTCAAAGTGCCTCTGCAAACAATGGGGGACTGAGAACTTTCCATCAAAAGAGCACTGAGGGAGGCGTTCAGGAACCTTCACAAGTGGCTTCTCCTTTCTTAATAATGGATTGGCTTTTCCAAGTGATAACTGTGGGCTATTCAGTTGCCTCCTATGCTTCTTCTCCACAGCCTTGTTCAGTTTTCTTCTCCACAGCCTTGTTCAGTTTTCTTCTTGCCTTCAGCTTTCAAGCAGTTCTGGTCAGTCTTCCCCCAAGCAAACGCTCTTGCCAGGTTTTCCACAGAGTTTTCAGTCCCCAGTGCTATATTCTGCTTTCTTCTGCAGTCTTATAGCCATCTGTATGGTCCATTTCACCTGCATTTCAAGACTGCACAGATAAAGGCTCACCAGTGCCTTTATACATGCAGACAAATAATGTTTGTTCTTTGAGAAAAGACAATGCTTGTGCATTATAAAAGTCTATCCCTGAGATTTTAATTCACAGACTTTGCTTTCCTGATAGGTCTTTCTACTGTTACTCTTGCATTCTCAAGACTCATTCTTTTTAGCTGTGGCTTGTGGTCAGTAACAGAGCTCCTGTATAATTCAGATGTTTTCAAATATTCCTACAGACAACAGCCTCAGTCATTCAAGTTCTTGAGGCTGAAGCAAGTTAAAACTAGGTAAGAACTTTCCTGGAGCCCTTCTCCCCATGTAACTGTTATTTCAGAAAGCAGATCCCTCCATTTAGATTGCAAAATCAAGATGTAACTGATTTAGGAAACAGCAATGTTTAGGATTAAGCAATACATTAATAAGAAACTGGTCAATTTATTAGGTGATCAATACACTGATTATCAAATAAACACGCCTCTGTTTCTAATCTGCAATTATACTGTTTTCCGCCCTATTACACACAATTATAAAACTGGTAATCTAACACTCTCAAACCTTATGAATCACTCACACCTACTATCCACTTGCAAATCCACCCCCTTCCCTCCCTACATGACCTATTACCAGGGTGGAAATCTATCCCTCTGCAGCCCACCCTCTTACACTTAGTCTTCCAGACACAGGGAGTCCTGTTGGCTCAGGTTTGCAAGGTATCTGTAGGTACCTGTACCCTTCCTTTCAGAAGATTTCTGCCTTAGAATCATTATTTCTATTTCTGGAACAATCCATTTGCTACCCTTGTACCTCCCTTTCTCTGCCCAAGTTCTTCCCTAAGAAGTGGCATGTTGCTTGTTACTTTTTCTTCAATGGCCTAATTCAGCAACATCTGTACCAAAGTCCAGTGTTTCCCAAGCTGTTACTGGGGCAATCTCAGCCGTGTACAGTATTACTGATACACCCTGCCCAGGTACAACGGGCCAAAACCTCCCCACAATTTTCCAGTCCATAATAGCAACACATTACCTTACACATTCTCCAAAGCAAATCTGTCTACTTAGCCTTGAATTCTTCCACCTCATCCTAGTTAATCTCCTTGTCCCTGTGTCTTGCTGCCAAGAGCAGAGCAGTAAAACAGAGACCCGCATCATCTGTGTAACTGGTCCACTCAAAAAATAGCAGTGGAACAGGATCAAGAAGAGGTGCCCTAAAATGAGCATGACCATGACAGCAAACCTGGCATGGTGGCTAGCTGTTGTGCAGTAGAACGTGTTTCCTAGGATGCCCCTTTTTTCTGGGATAAATTACTAATATAGTGGCTGGGATAATTTGTTTTGAGAAACATTGATTTAGCAGCAAACAGGGAAAGAAAGAGCTGGAACATGTCATGGCCTGACAGATGAAAACCTTGGTCATCAGCACATTATCCCCCTTTCAGCTCTACTTTAGAAGCTACTTGGTACTTTTGCCCTTTTCTTGCTATTTAGAAAGCCACTGTAGTAAATCAGTGCTCTGCTGGGTAAGAATCTTCTTCTTTCCCTTTATAATCTAGAGATACCCAGGACAATTTCAAACCAAACTGTGCTTTACTTTTGGGCTAAGTCTCTCTCCCATGCTACATTATTTATAAAGAGACAGAGATGTGTAGCTTCTGTGAACTGGTGGCTTCACCTGCATACACAAGCTAGCCCTTTCAGGCTCCCTTGATAATTATATTCTGTACGTGGAAACTTGAACTGAAAATGGACAAACAATGAAGAGAATATAAATGTATCTGTCTTTCACTATGCACCTGTTCTGTCATCTTGTTCTAGTTTAGTGCATTGTGAGCAACGTGACACGACTAACGATTCCAGGCAGAAAATCACCAGAAAATGCTCAGCGTTGACTTGTCAGCTAGGAAGACAAAATAGGAAAAGATGTAGTGAGCAGCACTGACATTAACATTCAGATACAGTTAAAACATTCATTTGGGCTTAGAGGAAGCATTTAATACATCTTTGTAAAATACTCCCACCCATCCTCACCACCTCTTTGTTTAGTCTTTTGTGAAAAAGACGTGCTAATCCAAGGGCATGCATGGAACCAAAAACTCCAAGTGCTTTGAAGAAATCAGGATGGAACAGAAATGAAGAAATCTGGCATCCATGGCAGAATGTGTGTGTTTGTGGGGGGGAAAGTGTGTAACTCTCAAGTGCTGGAGGTCTTGCAATTCACCTAAAGGCAACATGCCGAGTCTCTAGGAGTTAAAAATACAAGGAAACAATAACCTCATGATGGTCAAACATGCACAGAGATCTTAGTAAGAAAAAAAACTCTCCTTTATTATTATCTTCAACACAAGCTCCCAGTCCTACTGTAAAGCTTCTGCATGTCCCACCTGATTCTGGACACGTCCTTTTCATTAACCCTGTTACTCACTCTCCACACAGTATCCTGCCTTCCCACATTGAGCCATGTCCATCCCAAGAACTGCAAGCACAAAGCTGTTTGCTTTCTGTGCATTGTACAGCTCGTTTTCTCTCTCTTTGGACAGCCATTATTTCTCACCCACTCACACCTCTTTCTGCACTCTTGATTTTTCTTTAGTGGCTGAATTCTCTGCTTCTCATGCATCCTTGCTTCCCATCCAGTAGGCCATCCGCCATTCCCAACCTTGACAGTGCTTCAAAACAATCTCATAACAATTTTGAGGTCAACGCTCAATCACTCATGAAGAGCTCTTTGTGGCAGCCTCCCTCTTCCAACCCTTGTGCTGGTAAATGTGTTTTTAACCCATTAATTCTCCTCTTGGTATCTCTTCACAGCTAAGCAGTGGTAACCTTGCAGGCTATACCACCTGTAACAGCCTGGAGGGGCAGCCACCTCTTGCAGAAATGCAAAAGGAAAAGCAACATGCTCCCACTGGCCTCACACAGGGCTAGTATGTGTGCAGTACATGAGCTCCAACCACATGCTTCATCGTGCTTCCTTCAGTAAGGACTGTTTCCTACGCATTTGTGAGGGGCTTGACCAACCTCTGGTAAATGTACTCAGGGCCAGGCTGCTTCTGAAAGGCACAGTACATGCACTCTCCGTATCAGGAAACCTTGAAACTGCTGGCTGCCAGAAATCAGAAGGGTGCACTGGAGAACTTGCTGCATGAGCTAATAGGTCTGTATCTTCCAAGAGCAAAACAGCCAGAGGTTGCTGCGTGAGCTGGTAAAGCCACCTTTATGTTCTTGTAGGAAGCAACTGTACGGACTCCAATAAAAAACATTCAATTGCAGAAGATGAAATACATTTGGTTTATTTCTTTCTAAAGTTTGTACATATACATATATCATTATACATATGTGAGATCCTTCACTAGGGTTGCTTGATTTCAATTACATAAAAATTATTGGTAAGCTTGTAGGCTCTCTGTTGCCCGTAAGCAACGTTTATTCCAACTTATAAAAACACAGAGGAACAGAGTTATAGTCAGAAACATGGACACAAGAGAGAAGTCTACTTTATATCTCACAGTTTCAATACATCAAAGGCGAATTATTTGTCTGTATACCGTAGGCTTACTTTATCAGCAATGATAAAATAGAGGAAAATATTTATATACAGTCACCTCAAGTGAAAAATAAAGCAATGTAAACTTAAATTCCAAAATATTATTTTAAATGATATAACAATATCCCCAAAAGTCCTCTTCCAAGGGGAAAAGGACTGATTAAGTGCCTTCATTTATCAGGAAATGATCATTCTAGTACCAGTTACATGAAGCAGAATAAGGGAGGGCATCCTATGATACCTGTAGAAAAAGAGTGACAAGTCTGCTTCAGGAAAGCATCTCTGTGTAAGCCAGTATATGTTTGAGTCCTTATGGACATCAGCAGCACGTGGAAACATCTCCCATGAACCAGGGCTTGACTAAGTCTGCACAGCTCTGACTCTGACCACTGAGGAGTATGCTTTTCTGGCCATGCATGTTCCCAGGAACAAAATGGGGTGCCCTGGTGGTAAGACAGCCTCAAACCTGAGACGATGACCGCCCCAGGAGTCAGAACAGCAAGTTTCACGCTGCTGGAAAAGATTTTGTGATTACCTCAATGCTGCTTCACAGCAGACCAAGAAGTTACCACAAAGAAGAGAGACCGGGACTGCATCTCTAGTGTGTTGTATGAAAAACACTCCAGAGAGTCAGTGATGAGAGTAAAGTGAGTTCAAGGCTACCAAAAAGTAGGTTCCTACACTTGGCTAAAGGGGTAGGCAGTCACTCCAAGGAAAGATTTTGGAAGGACTGCTGTCAGGCCCTGTAAGATCTACACACAAGAGATGCACAGGGTATGTGCAAACACAAGTGCAAAATGTTTTTCTACACTACCACTACTACAGTTAGTCTTCCCATATGAGTACCACACAACTATAACTGAAAATTCAGTCCTCTTTCTTGTCCTAAAGGAAACAACACAGCAACAGCTCAGGTAGAGGGAAAATGACATTTTCGCAACTGTGACTCTGTGACTCTTGAGTGTGATGGTCTCACCCTCATCTTCCCACTACATCACCATAGGAGGCATGTAACCCCACGGACAAGCTCAGTGCCTGATTACAGGATTACAGCTCGCCCAAAGCAAGGTGATGGGGACGCGCCTCTTCATTTCATCTTGAGCTGCAGTCTACTCATGTCTCACTCCTGCAATAGACAATCACTCTGGCCACCATTCAGTGAAGTACAAAGGCAGTGGCTTTACTGAGGTTGCTCAACTGATTCAAGGTAACTTGCACAAGATAACTCCAGTTAGGAATTCCACCCACAGGCTTTGCTCTCCTTTCCAGGGAAGCAATCCTAGTATTGCCCTCACTAGAGTGCAATAGGAAAACTGGGTTTCCTCATGTCTTTTTGCTTAGACCAGCAACTTGTTAAAAGGTTGTTTAAACCTTCAAAGAGAAACCTCTCAAAGGCATACAAGATGCCCAAGAGAAATACTTCAGGTCTGCTGCTCTTCTTTTTCCTGCTGATGAGCCAGATACTCTTCTGGAAATCTGTATAGCTGCAGAAACAAACTCTCACTACCGCTGTAGGACCATATCTGCAGGAGACATCACAGGCACCTGTCCTGCTTGGACGCTTTTGGACATGATGTCCCCTTGCTGAATTTTCACAGAGTGAGGTGAACATTTTCAGGAGTAAAGCTGTGTGTTAGACCCCCAGAGCGAGACGTTCAGAAGTCAGCACGGATGCTCCTGGTGCAGGCATCGGCCAACATCAACAGGGAGAGAGTTTGCCTGATGATAAGATATAGCAGAAAATCCCACCCAGTAATCTTTGCTTAGACTCTCCTAAATATAAGCCTTTGCTTTTGACATACAGGACAACAGGCAGCCCCTGGTGGACAACACACGGGGATCAAGGCAGCTCAAGGGATACCCTAAATCTGCAAAAGCTCTAATGACTGTTTAACCTAATTTCAGAACAACTACAACAACAAAGAACCTAACAAAGTTTGCAGCTGCTTAAGTGCGTTGACCAAAACAAGCCCCAGAAAAGAACGACAGCAGGCTTTGGAGTGCTGAGCCACAAAAGCCATACTATACCTATGAAATACGTACACACATCTGTAGGCATCACTGTAACATGTTCACCAAGTAATGTAAAAGCCTCCGATTGTACCTCATGCAAACAGTAGTGATCTTAAAGTTTTCAAACTGTCAGAAACTCTGTTCTTTAAACCAAGTTATAATCCCAGCCTTGAGTAAGAGGACACAGTTCTAATGAATACAAATTCCAAAACAAAAAAACAAAAGCAAACAAACAAAAAAGAAAATAACAAAAATCCCCACACAACCCACACATCTTCTTCTCCTGCAGTCTTTTGGAATTTGAAAGCACTGAGCATGAGGTTTCCATAAGCATGTAAATGACATAAGACTTGAATCACTGATAAGAGTTTGCCTTGTGCAGTGTCACAGACTGGATATCATTGACCTCCCTTATTCCAGCAAGAGGCTCAGGGGAGTCAGGAGATTTTGCGTCAAGCAAGTCTCCATGGCAGCTTGGAAACAGCAGTGAAGCTGAAACCTTGCCTGCTTACACAAAAATACCCTCTTGCGCTGGTCTCATTTAGGTGAATTGCGTCCAAGACCACTGCTATACAGTGGCTACTAATTACAATGGTTTATGTCAGAGAAAAAATCCTGCCCTTGTAGTCTGTAGCACTTTCAATCTTTTCATTGCTAAGTGATGTACTTTTCCTTGGTCCAAATAAACTTCTGGCCAGTACCCCAGCTGATCCCTGGCACAGATTTAACAGCAGATGCCATGGGAGGTCCCTCATTGTTTAAACATCTATAATTTTTAATGACTGCTCATTGTTCAAATGGGAGGACAAAGCACGCTTTGGGCTGGCCTAAATTTGCTCCTCCTGACCACGGGAACAAAGTCAGGTCAATGGTGCGGCTCTTGGGAAAGCTGCTGCTTGCATTTGCTAAGGGAAATGCTCTAATAAACAATTAAAAAGGAGCCTCAACACAGCTAACAAAGTGGATGGGCATGGTACATTCTATCAGGCAGGGCTGAGCCTGCCTCCTTTCACTGTTGCCAACAGGAGAGCAGATACTCCAGATGTCACACAGATACATTTCACTGGGACCTGTCCTCCTTGCTCCCATTTAAACCAGCCTCCTCATAACATGACTGTAGCACCCCTGGTTGAGGGTGCTGCTGTCACAGGGGCGAAAAGCAGCAGGTGGCAGGGACAGTTCCACAAGCAGCACAGTGCAGGTGTAAAAGGAAGCCAGCCTTTCTAATTACCCCCAGCACTGAGGGCAATGCTCAAACACACATTCTCCAGCAGGTGATCAGCCACTGGTATTCCTACAGTATCACTGTCCTATACACTGGTGCTCAGCTTAGGCAACATCATTTCTACAGAGGCTGATAAAGCCTCTTGTAGCTGCAGCAAATATTCATGTCCCACATGGAGAAGCTGCAGGTGAAGCAGCTCGCTAGAGCTGATGGGAGAGCTCTGGGAGAGAGGAGATGCCAGGCACACTGCTTCTATATGCACTAAAAATACTCTCTGAAGAGCACAGGAGATCAGCTCTTTCAAAGAAATTTCTGATATAGCTTCTTTGGTTCAACCCCCAAGGCAGCCTAGTGAATGGAGCCTGGGGGCACACACTGAGGAGTTCTGGGGAGAAACAAGAACTTCAGAACTGCCCTCTTCAGAGCAGATGTAACATCCCAGAGCCTGGGGAGAGCAATACCAGGGAAAGTTTAAACCAGCAGCAAGCTGTAAAATTGCTGGAGAAAAGGTGTGTATAGTGCCTTTGTATCTGCAACAGCTAATGGGGATTCCGGCAACCTGGATACCTCTGTGCTTGAGGGACACTAGGTGAAAATGGCCTTTCTTTTAATTATTTTTCTTTTCTTCACCACTTCCGAAGGCTGGAAGATGTACGGCCTGATTTGCAAAGTTCCCAATTCCTTGCAAAACAGTGTTTCAAATTTTCCCCACAGCATGGGTTGCCTCTGCCTCCAAGACCTTCGGAAAGGAGACCAGGAATGTCTCAAGTGTCTGGTCTGAGTGTGGGAGGGGGACCTTGCATCCCTGCAGCTAATGCTAGAGGATTACAGCAGTCTGAAACTCTGTCTCACACCTCCCAGCTATAACTGTGGCTGGAAACCAGGCTACCAAGGAGCAGAATGAGAAAGCTGTTCACAGGGTTATCCATTCAACGCAGCACTGCTTCAGAGCAGGTTTTCTCAAGGCAATATGGGACAGTCAAATTTTCTGGATTTCTGCAAGCATGGAAGGAAAGAGACCTGTTATACAGAAGCAGCTGAGG